>NW_009603281.1:0-114169 GCF_000690535.1 Cariama cristata
ATAACTCTGTTCTGGGAAATGCAAGGAGGAAAGCAAATGGTGATTTATTAACTCCAATGAACATATACTGTTTAACAAGTATAGCAAATGGAAGTGAATAATACATGAAAACTGCTAGGCCTTAAATTTAGTGCATAGAAAACTGCATATTAAATGCATAGTAGTGGAATAGTAAGTGAAGAAGCTGAGGAGTGACAGGTTATAATGGGCGGTGAGGATAGAAATGAACCTGATTACGAATGTCTACATGTCACAGAGCCTTAAGCACAGGGAAAAGTAGATTGACACTTGAAACTGGGTAAAAGTTTTCTGTGCAGCTAAGGGGCCTGTTATGTGTTACACTCATAGCATGTGGTGCTTAACTTATGGCTTTGTTCCACACTGAAAATGAGTTGTAAGTGCTGCTTCAAGCTGTTTTGATTCTGACGACAACTCCGAAAATATAAAACAACCAGGACCTCCCTACAGCAAGCTGTTTCCTGTCCAAATAACACGTCAGCCTATCTAACCTCCAGGTTTTCTGGCCTGACAGACTTCTGTGGATTTTCTCAGGCCCTAACACCAAAATTTCACTTTTGTGGCTAACTTCAAAAATCTCAGCACTTCCTGAACTCAAGCTGTGCAGGGGATGTTGAGAAGAGCAAAATAAATAAGTAGTGTTCTATGAAACTCTGGAAGACTCTGAGCTCTTGAGATCCAACATCACTGATGAGTTTAATTTACACTTTTTTTCCTTTACTGTATCTGCCCACCCAAACCCTTTCACAAACAAGAAGAAGAGTAGCCTGAGTGGAAGTGTTTGACTCTTCAAGTCTCAGGGAAGCATATGTATCACACTGGGAATCCCTGCAGGGTTTCCTTTACGTTCAAGTCTTCATTCCCCATTGAATATGGCTTTAATCAGTCATTAAACACAATTCATTCACAGATTCATTGTGTTTGAAGAGAGCAGGGATTACTGGATCCTTTGGTCTGACATCTTTCTACTGTGTGTCATTAAACTTCACCAGTTTACTTCCTTTCGGAGCCTAATAAGTTGAATTTGTTTAAATTATACCGTCTGAGAAGGTAGTTAGAATATCTGAATGCAGAGATATTGACATGTAGTAATATATTCCACCGATTAGTTGTTGGCTCTGGGTTCTGGATTTCCTATGCTAATGCTGCCCAGCATTTTCTTTCCTGATCATATAGAAATACTGTTATTAAGTCTTCTTTTGCAGAGCTTCTTCTAGGATTCTGCAGTGTCTTTAGTAGCTTAATTTTCAGTGCCAGCATGTAGAGTATTCCAAAATGTGATGATAATTTCCCATTGAAAATACTTATGTAAGATCTACTAGGTTCCCACACTTTTTCTGTTTTTACATATATTATTTATAATTTCACATGTATTGTCACAAAGGCATGAACTCACACCCATTTTGACAAAGATTTCTTCATAGTTTCATCTTAAGTGGACTTAAACATAATTCTATCAATTCTAACCATTATTGTACTTTCTGTTATTTTGTTAAAGATCGACAGAATAGTTGCTTAAGCAATTAGCATTTTTCAAATTGTCTGGAATTTTTATAGAATTCTAGTAATTATTTAAAACTTACACCAGTGAGTCAGAAATTGCATCAGACAAAACTTGGGTATGACCTTTTACATTTTAAGATATTTTCCCCCTAGTGGATGTTGTTTCATATCTTCCTTGGTCATTAATGGAGTGAGAAATACTCAGAAAGGAAAATGGATGTATGTAAGAAGCACTACTGATTTCGTTACAGTGTTATCAACAGTTTTTCCACATCCATCTAGTAATTGGCACAAATCAGTTCTGTTTTCTACTCCTGTTTGGTACGTGCATTTGTTACTTGTGGCAGAAAAAATAAAAAAAAATAAAAGAAAAACCCGACAAATTTTTTTTAATATATTTTACATGCTCAAAATCTTAAAATGATAAAATTAGACTATTTTTTTTAAATTTAAATGTGCTATATATTCATAACATGCCATGCATTATTTTCACTGGGATTAATCTGACCTAACTACATTTGTCCGAAATTGAACTATTCAAAACAAAGGTAACCATTCAAGCCTTCGTTATTAGTTAATGGAGAGTAATAGACAATTCTGTTGAAAGTAATGAATTAGAGATATGGGAAGAGCTTTATATTTCTTAAACAATTATTCACCAAACACAACCTGGAATTTCCAGGTTTGGACTCAAAAAATGTAATATCTTCCCCAATCCTCTCCTAAAGTCAAGCTCTATTGTGATTTATATGTGCATATAAATATATTCCTTCTCCAGCACTTTACAGACATTTAAAACATGATCCTGGAAGTTTCACTGGGGACTGGTTTTCCTCAGTGGAGATCAGGGTACGAAAGTGGGAATACAGGAGACTTCTGCAGACAGGGCACTGCTTTGGATTTGAAGTTTTCACCAGAAAATACTTTTTATAAGCTTTTCTGGTGGCAACAAAAGGATTGAAAATATAAATCACTTGTAAGCAGATCCCAAGACTTCTCCAGTCTAAGCAAAGAATCAGCGTATGCTAGAGCTGCAGAGGAATCTTCAATCTTTTTATCTAAGTTTAAACAAAGTCAAGAAAAGCTTCAGAAGGAGGTGGTTCTGACTTCTGTTTACTCCAGCCAAATGACGCCTCTGGCCACTTACACATATTCTCCTTTCTCAGCCTTCCTTTTCTCATTTCTCTCCTCTTTCAATAGAAAAGCATTAAAAAAGTCCTTTACAAACCTCTGTCTACACAGGCAGTGGACTGGTTGAATGGTTTCTAATCCTATAATTTTGTGCATGCAGAGTGCCTCATGCAGTGGAGCTTTTACTGCTTTGTAAGCGGTTCCATTTTAACTCCTTTACTCCTCCAGTTTAAGGTTACACTGTACTTGAAAACACCATCTTAATTATACTTCAATAGCAACTTCATAGTTTTTTGTTCCTCTTTCAAGTGTTTGAAATGAGTGCATAACTACTCCCCGAGGTTATCTCTATTAGCCTAGTACAGAACTGCTCCTCTTCATTTCAGGTGTAGAATTTTGAAGGAGACGGCAGCTTTCAGCAACCATTAGTCACGCTGAATCTGTTGAGTACAAGGACTTACGTGAGAGTTAAGTGCTGACAGAGGACTTGGGCCAGGTCACCGCTTCCAAATGAGTTGTTCTCACACGACTAATCCGATTGATTACCAAATGGAAAGATGCCTAATTTGAGGAGTGCCAAGTGAAATCCTGACAGGTGACAGAGCTGTCTGCCATACTTCTTAGCATCAAGTGTGCACTTTAATGGAAGTTTTCTCTCTGTGAATAACTGGCCCACTTCTCACAATTTGAGGATGATTATTTCAAGTGGGTTCGACTGTACTTGCTCATACTCCTTCTACACACTGTCATGGGATGGGAAAGAAGCAAAGTTCAGCACCCAAGGTCAAGATGCCAAACTTGAAATATGAAACAGCAGAACCTTCATAAGGGAAGAAATGTCTTTTACTGCCCAATTAATCTAATAAACTAACAGTTTAGGAATAAATGCAAGTATATACTTGCCACATTGTGCTTCAGGGATGAAGACTGTGACTGCTGCCGTTTTTAAAAAAGGTCAAACCTTGTAATCTATAATCAAATGTTCCTTTAAAGTGATTATGAGCTCCTGAAGCTTAGTCTATTATGTCTACACTAAGTTCACGGCCCCTGAAAGAAAATATCCTCCTTACCTAACTCAGATTCCTCACTGGGGGTCACCTTTATCGTTACATTTATCATTAAATATGTTTGCATTTTTGCTGTCTAGCACTCCAAGGCCCAAAAAGAGGTCATTGTACTTGACTTTCTGTGAGCCCAGAAGAGCTTGTGATCTAAACAGGCAAATTATATATCCATTTCGAGTGACTATCTTGACCTTTCTCAGATTGCCAACTTCCCAGACACTTTTGTGGCAATGAGTCTCCTGCTGGGCTAATTACCTCTAATTGTGCTGTTCTTGTTATCTTGACAGGCTTAATTTTTGCCATAAAATGGCCTGATATGGACATGAGAGAGGTAAGAAATCTTGTTCTCAGACTGCTCTCACTTCCTTGCTAGGGTAATTGCTGTATAAGTAACTTTGGTAATAGTTCTGGAAGGGCAGTTTAGTCAGCACGGTTTGGATATCTTAAAAGAAACCTAAACCAATTTAATAGCAAAAGGAATCGACTGGACCTTCAAATGTCAATAGAGTTTTCCAAGTGTGTTGTAGTGTTTACAAAACAAATCTACCCCATTTCAGTTGTAAGAAATGTGAAGAGCATCTTTACAGGAAACAGTGTTTCCTATGTTTTGTTCTTTCACAATGGGCAAGAAAAGAGTTAGAAATGTCTCATCCGGGCTACATCAGGACTGACTCTATTCAACATAAGGCTTCTGGATAAGATTGCAAATGGCAGTGGAGGCAGTTGGTCACCTGTGTTATTCAAGGCATTCAGGTTATTCAGGATAATAAGAAACTACAGAATAACTAGGGATAAATGACAAATGAAAATGAAATTCAGTGTTCGTAAATGTAAAGAAAAGCACTTGAAAGAAAACACTCAACTTTACATATACACTGATTGACGTGACTTGCACTGTCAGAAATTAGATTCTGAGCTTATAATCAATACTTAGCTCAATACATCTGATCAGTGTTCAGGAGTGTTTAAAAACCAAAGTGAATTTTGGCAATTATTAGGAAAAGCATAGAAAACAATGAAGAAAATTTTGTTACTCTTTATTAAACTACCATGTGTCTATACCTTGAATAGTACAATTCTGGCTCTCCTTTTCAGATAACATACACAAGTAAAATGGGCCCAGCAAAAATCGACAAAGTGTTATCAAAGATATGGTATGGTTTCTGTGTGAGGAACAACTAAATGGACTAGGATCCTTTAGCACGGAAAAAAGATGACTGAATGTGGTATGACAGAAATCTAAGTAACCTTGAGTGTCATGGGATTTACTTAACTGTAAACGGGGATTGACTGTTAGCTGTCTCCTCCAGAACAAGAACAAGAAGACAGTGACGCTATGAAGTAGTGATACAAAACAGAAGCAGATCTTTCTTTATACAGAGTGTGTAAAGTTTTTGAGCACATCTGTGAACTCCATGCTTCTGGATGCTGCAGATGATAAAAGAGTATGCATAGGTTCAAATACTAACCTCACAAATCCATAGAAGGAAAATCCAGTGAAGTCTGTTAATTTTAAAAACACCTTCTGTTCCGCAGAAGTCCCTGAACTGCAGTTTCTATGAATGTATCACCACATCTTGGCTTGTGCTTGTATTCTTCCCTAAACAATTGCTGTGGAATGTTGTCCGAGACAGGATTCACAGGGTTCTGTGGTCCTTCTGCCTCTCTGTGTGGCTGTTCCTATGTTCTCACACTTGTGTTTTAGTCCTGACTAAAATAATTGTTCTACCAGCGTAGTCAGATTTTGAAAGCGCTGCTCCTGTGAGAAAAAAAAGAATAAAATTAAAATAGATAATATTGCCTTTATCTGTCTGTCCATCTCCTTCCATGTTATATATCACTTCTGTCACAAGAATCATATCCTTCAGGAGATGGGTTATTATTTGTGCTTGGCTGTGTGTTAAATTGGATGATTCCAATGTCAGCTATCTTCTGCCTCCTGGCTGCTACACAGAAATAGCTATGCCCTCTGTTTCAGTGTACCTAAGGAATAAACACACATCCATCCTGGATTTTTGCTGGGAATGTTTCTACCCCTGGTGTTAGCCTGCTCAGAACAGGTTTGTAGAGGACTATTCTAATCCATTTCCAGCTTACAGCAAACAAGAAAGCTTACAGGCTGGCTATAGAACCAAAAGTAGAGAACTATCCAGGACTGTAAACCATGGCTGTCCTAATGACACCTGCTGTATTTTTGCTAGTTTTGCTAATTGTCCCCTTCACTGTTTCCAGCACAAGAGCTGTAAGTGAGCTCAGCAGTTCTGATGTCTGACACACCAGTGTTTGACCCGAAATCTCCTGAGCTAAAAGTCTGAGTAACTCTCTCTTACGTTAATTAATCACACTCGCTACAGAGAAGCACAGAGGAAACCTCAAGCTCTCGTTCCCCAAAGAGGTTACATGAAGATCTCATCTGTCTGCCAGCTCTGCTAAAAAGATGCCAACCTACATTTCAAAAGAAAGAGAATATCAAAACCCTCTTTCTCAAGCTCTGTCTCCAAGTGGCATGAGTGCAACCCAGATGTGATCTCTCCTGTACAGTCTCAATAAGTCTTGGCTTATTTAAAAGACTGAATTTAAAGAAACTAATGTGACACAGCACAGGTGAAGTAGCCCACTAATTTTAATAGGCTGAACAATACCTGAGTGCTGCTTTACTTGTCACTGGTGAGGAGAACTGCAGTCTCTGCGAGTGAACATCCATGGACACATTTAACAGCTGGGCTTGGTGATCTTAAAGGTCTTTCCCACCTAACGATTCTGTGATTCTGTTCCATGATTTCCAGCATTTTACATTGTTGTGCAATCCCCAAAGTCTCACAGAAAGAGTTCATTTTTCCATAGCACTGAAAAAGAACTTTAGAATTGTATGAAAATACAAATTGTTATATTAAACTACTCTTCCAATGAAATTCTTAAACCACTGCAATCAACAGCAAAATTTCTTTTTCCCATTTTCCCTTCTCTTGCTTGGCCAAAAGCTTAAACCTAGTCCTTTACAGCAACGCTTGTGTTATGGATTTGAAGAAAAAGCATTCTCCACTCTTTTACACTCAGAGAGCAGATGACAACTTCCTACATTTTCTCATGTCACATAAGCAGCATGTATCAGTATCAGGCAGAAGGTGTTCCTTGACTGGAAAATCTCCAGTAATCACAGGAGAAAGCCAGGGAGTTAATCAGAAAGGCAGTGATGACAGAATGTTTCTTTATTTCTCTTAGGTCATTGCCTTGCTCCATGCCTACCCATTAAAAAGATGTAGTCAATTTGATCTCCTGAGGCTTGAAAGCTTGCTTTCGGAGCCATGCTAAGTTATCGTGCAGTAGTCTGAATCTGTCAAATAATGCTTCATTACAGAAATATCACTGATGGAATATTATATAGAGAACTATCAGGTTTATTAAAGAATTGTTTCCCCTCATGGAATACTGTGTTGTCTGTCTGCCTCTACTGTTCCTTGCAGTGTTTTCAAGAAGAGAACTTGCCAAAAATGTTTAAAGTGTTAGATCTTGCTGATAAATAATCTCAAACTGTCAGGAAGAGTGATAAAGACCCTGGGATAAAACTGCCTGTAATCAGCAGCCTTGTTTGCAACCTCAGGAAGCAGCAAAGGATTTACTGGGTCTGGACACTGATCAGATCCTTCCCTTGGAGACTCTTTTTTTTCCCTGTACCCGTTCTCCCACTGAGCATGGAACATCAGTCAGTGAGTTTATAGCCTCATAAAACTCAAATGCTTGCTTCTAGGCTTTAAAAATGCCAACTGTTGCCTTCCCTCAGGAGACAATGTTTTGCAGAGCTGATACAGAGTCTGAAATGCAAAACTGAGGCTGATTTGAGAGTATTAGTGAGAAGCTTAGTGGTCTAGCTGGAGTTAATTTTACATTAAGAGTGAAGAGCAAAGTAAAGACATAGAAATATGATGCAGGTTTTATGCGGTCATGGAATAAAAATACCTTGCATCTAGATACCAAATGACTTTAAGCAAACCACTCAGATGATATGGTAGTTTTTAGGACTGCTTTTCTTATCCTACCATTTTCCTTTTTTTTCCAATGTTCTTGTTTTTCATTAAGAAGAAACCTGTCTTTCCTAATTGAAAATATGGGTTTGCATGGAGGTAAAACAGAATAGAATTTTGTCCTTAAAGATTTGGCTGCCAAATAGGTGCCTTTTTGTGAATAACAGAAGAATTACCAGCTCATACCTTGATGCTTGGCAAAACATTTTCATTTAGGTACGATTTGTCAAAAATTTCTATTGTCTCTAGCTCACCTGAACAACTTTGAATACTTTAGCACACCGTCTTACTTAGCTCCAAGCTGATCATGTAGAAGACAACTATTCAAGCAAAGTGCAGGGTCGAGATCCTGCAAGGCATGACTAGAAGAGTGAGACCAGAGAAACTGGACTATGAACTGAAAGTCCTGAGAGGAGGCAACTGCGTGGTTTCCTTCTGTTTCCACCCTTTCACAGCTGTAAGTGACGTATGACATCAGCAGACATAGAAGCAAACATGAGAGCATGGTTCACGTATTATGAGTGTGCCTCAGCTTTTCTTGCCTCTCCCTGCCATGCCAAATTATAGTCCGTCCTGCTGTATAAATCTATGTCATCGCTAGTATAATCCCAGACTCATGCGTATGCCCTGTTTACATCTTCTGCAGCCATATCCCTGTTCTGAAGTTAAAGACTTCCTAAGTCTTACCATCAAATCTTTATGAAATCTACCCCACAAATTATTTGTTAATGTTACCATTACTCCTCTCAGAGAAAAAAACCAAACCAATACCTCATTTTTTCTCTCCCTGTCCATTCAAGCTATTACTCTTCTATAGACCATGTTAAGTGTGCAAGGAAGAGTCATTTCTACAGTGCTGTAGGATTCTTAATGTTACCAAGCCAGTGTTATTCTTGATTTAGGGTTGTTATTCGAGTCCTCAGATAATGTAATCATGGTTTGGACACAACTTCTGCTATGGGTAAGTAACTGGCAAAAGTAGAACATGATAATCTAGAAGCAGCAAATGAGTTCTAGTGGGTCTTCAGAGGGGCATGTCATGTGTGTCCATGAAAGAGATAGTCTAATACATTACAAATAACTAGGATGTCTCAAACAACATTCAGTCTGGATGCACTTAGTTTAATCTGATTGAGAGGATAAAGAGTGCAGCTAAGACACACAAATGTAGGTGTGTACGAAGAGGTGTCTACATGTTATGTTGGGTGTTTAAGCGTATTATAGTCAATGAACCTCTAACCTCTAATTAATACTCTCAATTAAGATTTTTTTTTGAGAGATGGTTTTGTTTTGTTTTTTCTGTCATAAATGATCAAAAATAGGTTGACTGATATTTCAAAGCAATCATTAGGTATATTGACCAGAGATTCTACTCATCGAGGTACCCCAAACTCCTAATGCCATTTGATACGAACTAAGGAATCCAAAACATTAGCTTTGTCTTAGCAGCTATGCCATAGAACATATGGAAGATCTGCGTCCTTCTGGACTAGCAGCTGGAGATACAGCATGATAATCTAGGGCATTTCAAACATCATTCTGTGCCCATGTGTGAGTAAACAAGTCAGGCCATAGATCTCCAATTACTATAAAAGATCTTAGACTCACAGTTCTCATGTAAATGGCTATGTATAGAAAATGTGTACTCCAAAATGTGGGTGTCTGAGGGTTCTATTTGGTTAGCTAACCATAAATATCTGATGCAATTTCAGATTTCTTAGGGTCTGACATCGATGTGCCCTTCCACAAAGGTATGGTTCTCGCATGCATCTTGCATTACACCTTCCAGGCCTGCACAGATGTTCTGGATACCCCAGGCCATTTCAAATGGCATTAAATGCCTGGTTTTAGGCAACTAAATCAAATCCTAAGTGAAGGCTGTGTGTCCCTATCATCTGAACTACCTATGTAGACTTTCCTTATCCTCAACATAGTAATTTTGAAGTACAAGTCATCTGACCAGAAGAAGGTGTTTACGTCAGAATACGATTAATAGCTCCTGTTTTTTCTTCCTTGCATTTTGCTTTCATCATTTATGCATACTGAAAGTAGAAATACAAGGCTACTGCCTTGATTGTCTACTGATTTGATTAGGTGGCATTTCAAACATCAAGTCAAATGTAAATGATCACATAAGACAAAGGCCAACAGAAAACTGAGTCTTCTATTCCTGCCATTCAGGTACCGTTAGTGGTTACATCTGAGTACAGAAAAATAAGATTTAGATATGTGAACAGAAATAAAATCTGGTGGTGAATGCTTTGATGTGTTTATGTTTGTGTCTGTTGTGGTGAACAGGCCATTGACATCCAATTGTAAGCACTGTATCAGTTTCTTTAACTTTACATCTGCCTAGTAGAGCTACTCAAATCCAGCAAAACAGAACTAATCTCTTATTGCTTATGCATCACTGAAGTCTTCAGATCCTCTGTTCCAGTTTCTTTTTTTTTCTCTTTACTTAACTAGTGGAAGAATCAGAATCATGTATGACTAATGAATCTCCAGATTGTGAGTTCTCTTTGCACTTGTGCAAGTAACATCAACATTTCATCACAGTAATCTGTCACTTTTTCCTTTTACTTGGGAAATTAAATGACATTGATGGTCTGGAGACTCGACAAAAATATAGTAGGAATAATACTTGTAGCTTCAGCTTTCGCATGTAAGTACTGTGTGTTGTTGTTAACATCTACTTTTTTTTCTTGATAATGCAGAGGAAGACAAATTGAATGATTAATCTTTGACCTGTATCTGTAGGAAGCAATTTGAACAACTCCTTTTAAGAAGTCTAGCCTTCTCTGCAGCATGCACATAACTTTCATTAACATTAAATAGAGTTACATGTGCAGATCAGGGCATAAGCTTCTAGGCAGTTATTAATTGACTAAGAAATGATCCACTGTTTCTCTACTTGCAGTTAGTGTTTGGGAACTCATTTTTTGCTTGCTACCTTCACAACTATTTGAGGGTGTGTTATTAATTTTCCTTTAAGTATTTAAATTTCAAAATTTCTTCAGTCAGCTGTGTTAGTACATGAAGCCATTTGAAAGGCACTAGAAGAAACAAGTTCCAATATTAAACATCAAGAGTCTACTCTGTCTCCTTATCCCTTTCTAGATCAATTCCTGTAAAATATTATCAGTATCTTAAATCAACACTGTTTGACTAGTAAGTTCAGAGGAAAGTAAATATGGGTCTGCAGTTAATACTATTTTGTAGTTTTAGAAAAGAACTTGGAAGCAAACATAGGCTAGTTCTTTATGTCTCAGTCTATTCAAAACGCATTGTTGTTTCTTTGTAGTAGTTAACCAATGTAAAATGTCAAGCTGTGACAATAAAGCTACTCAGTGGTACAAGGACTAGAATTTGATATTAAGCAAGCCATCTTAATGGACCAGTTATGAATAGAAATTGCTTTATTGTCACATTAGATTGCCATTGGGACTGAGTGTGGGATTCCCTACTAGCTTTTAAAAAATCACAGCAATAATCTAGGCAGGTTGAACTTTGTAAGTGATTCAAATCAACCTTTAAAGAATAAGAGTCCAAAGTGCAAGTATTTGCTAGAACTCATGTTAAAGGCTGTTGGACCTGTTTTGCTTGCACAGAAAGTCCAGGAGGCTGCATTTCAAAATTAGGGGAACTCCCTATGTGTCTTTACACTTACCAAACTGTGATCGCAGAAAATTACGTGTGAAGCAACTTCTTCCTTTGCCTACAATGTCCTGTAGCTCTCTACTGTGTTCCTTTACCTTTGGGCAAGCTGAGTGATTTCTGCAGAATTCGTACTTCTTGCTGCTATGACCTCTGCATCTGCAGAAACACCATGTAACTAGGCATTGGAGTGAGATTTATTTTGCCTCATTTAGATGTCCATGAAGCAGACATCCACATTGGATCCAGTTTCCCTGGCTCTCTGGGAATCAGCAGCTACATGATGCAATGTACCTCGCCCTTTTAGATCGCTACTTCAGGGTAAGACTGTAAGAACCCTAGGATGCATCTGCGGAAACACCATGTAACTAGACATTGGAGGTGAGATTTATTTTGCCTCATTTAGATGTCCATGAAGCAGACATCCACATTGGATCCAGTTTCCCTGGCTCTCTGGGAATCAGCAGCTACATGATGCAATGTACCTCGCCCTTTTAGATCGCTACTTCAGGGTAAGACTGTAAGAACCCTAGGAATGTTCTGAGCAGGAGGTTGGACAAGAGGACCTTCTGAGATCCTTTCCAACCTGAATTGCCCTTCAGTGCTGTGAACCTATGAATGCCTATTTGCCTATTTCTCTCTTTTGACTACAATAATAGTCTTACTGATTAGCTCAGACACAGCAGTTAAAAGTTACATGAGATGACTTATACCTTTTTCTACCTTTTATTTCTTTTGGGGATTTTCAAAACAAGAGAAAGATTTTTGGGGACTGTGCTTTCAGTTTAAAAAATAGGCAGCAGGCTCTTCCTTGCATCTATTTGATATTATTTAAACTGAAAGCTTCATAGAAACATTTGTCTTTGCAGCTAATATTTTCTAATGTTGCAGGTGTGTAAGGGAGATGAGTTTTGCATTCATGTCTTTTATGTTAGGCTTTGGTTCAACCTTGCAAGGGTTAATTCTAGAATCAGGGACTTTTGTCCATCTGATGCATACTTATCTTTCTCCTGTATTTATTTTTTACTTCTCTTTGTTTATGTTAAATGAATGTTGATCGGCACTATCAGGTCCTGACAGTGCTGTAGGCTTAAATGTAAAGAAGGCAGAGCTGATTATTTTTCCCCTTGGGGGCTACCCTTTGGCCTGCAGGCAGTTCTTTTAAAAATAACTTCACTCTGCCTGATGCCATTATTATCACAGATACAATTCCCAACTTGACTGTCCAGATCAGAAATGAAACCTCTGTGTCGAAGAGCAGCATGCTGCATGCACTGCTTTCCTGTTGTGTTCAGAGAAGTTCTTTCCATAAGGCTGTGTGGCAAGATTTTGTGGGTATTGTTTTGCTTGGTTTCTGTGTTTTTTATCATGCTTGTCATACAAGACGAAAAGCTGAGGGCAAGATGCTAGTGAGCCTGGCATATAAAACTGATGTTCTGCTTCCCTAGGTCTGATCAGACAGTGCTGGCAGGCTCGTGGTACTTTCATTGTATTTCTCAAACAGCAAAAGAAAGGAAAACAGCAAACCCAATCTGGTAGTTGAAGCATACTCTTGGGAATGTTTCTGCTACAAACTCCTGTTAGTTCAGTCAAGTCATTTAAGGTTTCTACCTTAGTTTAAGCCTTTAGTAAAATGGGCACATGTTTATTTTCAAAACAGAAATTTTCACTGAAATCACCGGGAGGGATGCTATATGCAGATGACATGAGCTGTCCCCAGAAGTTGCCACAAGTTCGCTGACCACTTGAGAGAATAGATGGTTTCACAGAATCGCAGGATCACAGAATCGTTGGTGTTGGAAGGGATCTCTGGAGATCATCTAGTCCAACCCCCTGCCAAAGCAGGTTCACCTACAACAGGTTGCACAGGATTGTGTCCAGTGACATGATTTGAAAGGCCAGTTTGTAGCTGTTGCTGGGGAAATGTTTTAAAATAGTGAAGTGCAACCTCTGTACCTGGAAGTTTTGTCACGAGTTTCAGTTTGTGCCCTTTGCCCCTTACCCTGCCGCTGGACACCATTGAAAAGAGTCTGGCCCCACCCTCTTGACATCCACTCTTAAGGTATTTATAAGTATTGATGAGATCTCCTCTCAGTCTTCTCTTTTCCAGGCTGAACAGACCCAGTTCCCTCAGCCTTTCCTCACAAGGGAGATGCTCTAGTGCCCTCATCATCTCCATTGCCCTCTGCTGGACTCTCTCCAGTAGTTCCTTGTCTTTCTTGAACTGGGAAGCCCAGAACTGGACACAGCACTCCAGGTGTGGCCTCACCAGGGCAGAGTAGAGGGGGAGGAGAACCTCCCTTGAACTGCTGGCCACACTCTTCCTAATGCACCCCAAGATACCATTGGCCTTCTTGGCCATGAGGGCACATTACTGGCTCTCGAACAACTTGACGTCCCCCAGGACTACCAGGTCCTTCTCTGCCGGGCTGCTCTCCAGCAGGTTGACCCTCAACCTGTACTGGTGCATGGGTTTATTCCTCCCGAGGTGCAGGATCCTACACTTACTCTTCTTGAACTTCATCAGGTTGCTCTCCATCCAACTCTCTAGCATCTCTCTAAAGAGTAGGAAGACCAGACTCATTACTGTAAACAAGAATTAGTGTTTTCAGCTCCATTCTGAGATATAACAACTCCCATTTATAATAGAGATTAAGGAAGAATCATAAAACTCATATGAATGGTACTGTAAGTTTCTGATACCACTGACTTAGTCATCAAAAATTGCAACATAGCACAGGTTTCGCATATATCTGGAAACTTAGATCAAAGGCACTGTTCGTATGTTTAAACATCTACCACAAAGCTATCTCAGAAGAAGCCCTTCTTCAATAATTTTCCAAGTACAGTGCTGGAAAAGGAGAACTGTTGTTGAACTCCTCAGATCCCAGAGAAAATATGGCTAGTGATGGGAAATTAATTGGACTGAGTGATCTTGAGCTTTAATTTCTCTCTCACCCTTTTTTCCTTAGAGGTTCCTCCACGAATTACAAGAACTGAGAGTTTGAAACTTAAACCCTGAAGCACAAGGAGTAAAAATTCAAGTTAATTTGAGGTAATGCTAGATTTATATTTACAGTTGTATACAATTCAGTACAGTACAACTATACTGTACAGTCTATTTTCTTCATAGGGATGTTTCGATGCTTAATCTTTGTGAATCATGATGAGCTCCTTAGATAAAAGATGCTATGTAGTATTCCATAAGGCCTCAGGCATGAAAGCGTCATTAATAATTTAACAACAAAAAATATGGTTGCCCTCCAGGCTGTCAGATACCTCTGGTGGTAGAAATACCTATACAGATAGGTACTGTAACATTGATTGAATAATTTATTCAATTAATTTCTCAGTATTTTTAAATATATTTGACAATGTCTTTCATTATTCATCTAACTTGTGCATCACTGTTAAACTGTTATCTCATAAATTCAAAAGCTGCTTACACTACAAAAAGCTTATTTTCATTAAAGAAAACTAAGAAGTTACTTTGCAATGCCATCTAATACCAGCGTGCCCAGTGAAAAGTTTTCAGAGCTTCACTTAACTAGGAAAGGTGTTCAGAAAACATTAAACGATTACGCAAACTTTATATTAAGGGATACAAAGCATTATAGACATTTTACAAAGTTTTCTTGGTTGAGGACTTTGGTCCAAGACCCAGTCCAGGATGTATTTCAAAGGTTCAAAAATAGGTGTGTGAGACATCTCTGGCTTTCTGATGATAGAAACTGCGGCCTTAAAAACAAGGCAGCTGTCAGGTAATCCTTATCTGGTTATGGTTTTCAATAACTTCAGTGCATGAGGTGAGCTGAAGATGTATGACCTCATTTATATGCAGATATTAAGCGTTGATGTTGAAAACTCATACTGATCCACCATAGAGAAACTGTTTGGTCTGGAACCTTACCATACAGCTTTATGGTGTGATCATTTCTGGAACCATGTAAGATTTGTAATGTCAATCCTACTCTCAGATGGAAGGCAACACGCACAATGCCAACGTGAAACATTAAATAGACATGTTTATGAATTTTGTTTGTGTTGGAGTTTTAGGGTGATGACTGATAGGTCAAGGTTCACAATTTATTTGCAAAATAAAAAGACCCTAATAGACAGAATTGGCCCATCCTAACATCTGGTGTACAGATGGAGTTCATATAACATCTCCCAATCTTTCCTGCAGCAACCTAGCCTGTAAACAAACAAGACATTTACTAGACAAAAAGCAAGCACAAGCAGATTAAATGACTTCTCCAAGGTTATAAAAAAGGTTACCAAAAAAAGTTTCTTTCTCGGATAGGCTTGAGCCTCCGACCTCCCAAAGCAACTTTTAATGCTCCAAATGCATCGTTCTTTGCTGGATATTTGACTTAGCTGAAGGAATTCAGAAGCCCTTAGTAACAAGCATGGTGAGGCTGAAGATTTCATCATGGAAAATTGTCAAATATTCAGTAATCACTGGTATTCAAATATGCTGCCATTAAAATATTCTCTTATCAAGAGCTACATTGTTTTATTTAGTAAAGGAATAAAGAATGGATGTGACTTATTTGGTTTTGCTTCTTTTTACAGATGATCATATAGTAAAGGTGAAGGAGACCCTATTTTTCAGCAGATCAAAGCATTTGTTTTACTATTTAATTCTTTGGTACTGGCTCTCCCGAGGCCCCTGCTGCTATGAGCTAATGCAAATTACATCAGGAAATCCAACGGGCTTAGTAAACACTGAATATTAATTCAAGATGTTTTTGAAAATGCATAAACAGCATCAGTCCCAAAATCCAGAGCAGGAGCAAATAACAGTGTTAAATTGGTGTGTCAGAATTTTATGTGGAGTGTTGTTTTGGCCATAAAAATCAGCTTTTTCTTGCCATGTTGAAGGATCATGTTGTTCTATTATAATACATGAATTCTAAATCGTTGAGCGATACAGTTGCTTCCCCCACGTTAGACCCAGGGCTTGCTCAGATTCCTAAATGCTGCTTTTCCTGTGTTGACCAGTCTGCTTTTCTCTAGATCCAACCTTGTAACATACCTTTTGAGAAGTACTAGAGTTTTGTGATCAGGGACCCAGCAGGACTCAGGAAACGTATAGGTAGTCTCCAGGTTGTATCAGGCACTCTGGATAGCATTGCTGTCGCCCACCTATGAATATTTCCATCCACTTTGGTCCTGTCTCGATAATGGACAATTTAGGAGAAATGCTTTCCATACTTTAGCTAACACAAGAAGATCCAACTGTCAACTATTGCCACCTAGAAAAATGCTTCCAGATCAGGTCAACCTTATAAACAATTCAATTTATGAAAGTCTGAACAATTGCCATTCAGCTAAGAATCTACCCAATCTACAGCTTGAAAACAGGAAAGAATTTGTCATTGAGAGAAGTTCCTACTTCATCACTAAAACACCCTGATTTTCAAAAATATCACTTGTAGCTAGTATCAGCATAAATTCTCAGTTGCCATCTCCACTAAGTCTGACACTACTTAGCTGTCTTGTGTGGCTCTGAAGAAACTGTGGACACATCAATAGGAATTCTGAATGTTGGGTTGGACACTTCTGAGCAAAAATGTCCAACAATGTCTTTCAAAGGTCCATTTCAAAGGAAGATTGAACCAAGATTATTTTGTATTTCTTTTCAAATTTGTTCTGCATGCTTCATTCAGGGGCAGAGATAGGTTGTCTGAATACTGAAATGGATAAAAGCACATTGGCATGCAACTTTCTTTACTTTTCCCATGTATCATCATATATTTTAATATTCACCATGGGAATTTTTCTTATGTAAGATATGATATCATAAAACATGATCTACATTAAAATCTGGATCTAAAAGACTGAGATCCTGGTATCCTAGCAAATCCTCAAACTCTGTTAATAAATACTCTATATTAGAGAGTAGGAGAGGAAATCATACTGTGTAAGCGATGATTTCACTAAATGTAAAAGATCTGGCAATACAGAGACTCATCAGATGGTAACAGTAGATATTGAGTAGTACTCATTCTCTAGAGTGTGCAGCTACTTTCCTTAATATTCCAGAGATGAAAAAGGCAATTTAAATATTTTATAGGCCTCTGACCTCGACTGATGCCTGGAATTGGTCTAGCAGCCCGCAGATGAGCTCATGCTATCTCACAGCTCATTGGAGACATTCATATAAATGCCTTGAGAAACCACTAGCAATTGCCCAATTGTCCAATATGACAATCAGAGCTCCTCAAGCCACAGGTTCCACTTTGCAGGATGGAAAAGAAGCGTGATGCACTCTGACAGCAAAGGAACATCTTTTTCTTTCTTTATTAGCCTTCCTTTTGGAGAGGCTGGAAGACACATGATGTTTCCAGGGTCTACCAACAAGAAAAGCAGTTTGATACAGAGTTGTACTCAGTTTTTCTACAAATATAAACTCAAACCCAGTATTACTGGTTATATCAGTTATGCACCTGGGTATATTCTGACAGAAGGTATTTTGAGGGCAATAGTTTCTCCACTTCTTTAATAAATACATTTAATTTTATATCTGTCATACTGTCAACCATAACTTTCATGTCTGCAGAAGTTAAATATTAAACAGCATTGACACCCAAAACTTTTAACTAATAAGCACTGTTTAGTCTATGTTTTATGACTAGGTAAATATACCTTTTTAATAGATTATTTGCACAGTAATATTTCTTTCATTCCTCCCAGGCAGAGCAGTAATGAAAGGTAAAAACAGTGTTGCAATGACAAAATAATTTGCTGAATTTCAAAAATGGATACCTGCTAGAAGTGATCCTGGGATTCAAACAGTAATACCAAATAACTGAAAAGTTCTTGCTTTAATTAAAAATTGTTTCTGAAGAAAGGGTTCATTCTGATTTACTTTTTTTTTTCCTTCTAATGAAATGTAATGGACATTTTTCTGATAAAAGCAAAATGTAAGTTAAAATATTCCTCACATAAAATCTTTTACCATTGTTTTTATTTGTTTTTCAATTTTGGCTTTGACAAAATATATTTTTTCTTTTTTTCTGAAAATTTACAAGAGAAAAGAAGTGTACCCTGCATTTTAATTATTTCTCATGCTAGTAATGTACTACAATAAATATCAGATATACAAACAAAGACAGAGAGAGATGTATTACACTCTTGTGGCCACCCTGAGAGTCATTAGCTCAACTGATAACAAACCTGAAAATTTCTTGACTTCTAAGCCTATGTTTTGAGCACAAAATTTCAGTATTTTCTTAGAATCCAGCAGTGAGCTTTCTTCTGTTTTAATATAGAAGCTGATCTTAAGTTATCTAAATTATGTGTAGTTTCCCAGATGAACATTTGCCACTATTTTAAACAGAACTCATTAAATTCTAGAGATATTTAGCACTTCCAAGGCCTATTTTTCCTTTAAAGGCATATGTGAACTGTTGTAAGACTTTCACTCACAGCAATGGTCACTGAACAGAATCCAGAGTACTTTAAATACAGAATGAAATGCCTAAATAAGTTTTCAGTTAAGTTGAAAGTGTTATCAATTTACTAGCACTTACATTTGGACCAGCGGAAATCACAGAAGACTGTTTAAGGTAAGAATTTTTTTGATAGCAAAATTAACACTAAAATGATATTAAGGCACAGAAATGACAATTTTTAAATACTTAAGACTACTCATGGATAGCTTAGAAATCTATATCTGTGACATCAGATATCTCTCTTCATTTCAGTCACAACGAATAAGAAAAAAATCTATTTTTTTTCATCAAAAGAAACACTCTTAAGTTAGATTCCAGGGACACAATTTGGTACTTCACACAATCTATATGCAAAAATCAATGGGCAATAAAATGTTTGGTGACCCTAGTAGAGTTGAACTTTTCCATATTCACATTGTGTCTGAAAGCTGTCAGTGTTTTTAATTAATTAATTAATTAAATCTCTGAAAGGTGTTCAGGACTGAAAATGGTTCTGTTTTCAAAATGCATCTTGCTTAGCAGAATAAAGATGGTAGCTAAATTCTGATACTGTAAGTAAATTCTCAAAGCTGGTTAAGCACTAAATTAGAGTGCAGGACGGAGTGTGAACTTTATTCCATTTTAGCTCAAAGGAACTCACTAGAAATGATGTAGCCTATATGTACTGCTTGTTCTCTGCTATATGAAGATTCACATAATAAAAAGTAAACAGGAATACAGGAAAGGTGATGGACTAACTTTGCCACTGTTGTGTAAAAGATATTCTATAATGAAGTGTTTATACACTTCTACAGTTGAAGAAGTGAAAACGAATTAGTCAATTTTTTTCTCAACATCCCTTCAAAACTGAAAACTCCCACTTTCCTTTTAAAGAATGAAAGTGGAGAAAGACTTGTTCAAGTGACAGTAGAGGTTTGTGAAAATCATGTCCTAATTTGAGGTTCCATCTGCTAGAGAACCATGCACTGCCGTGCATTTTTCTATGACTTGTATTGGTTTGATCTGTCATCAGGACCAGGTCCAAGATATGACCAGGATAATCCTTCTTAGTAGAATAGTAATTGCTCCATAGCTTCCTTGTTCTTTTCTCTCTGTTTTAAGTTTAAGTTTTCATACCTTTATTTTCACCTTCCGTTTTACTGACTTCTGCTTACATGTGCCTCCTCGCATTGTGTAAACTCCTCCAAAAATACCAGCATTCAAGTGAGATGTTCCAATGGCGTAATGTCTGAGTGGATTAAAAGTTAGTTGTCTAATTAGAAGTCTCTGGTAGTAGATCATACTAATAAATAGCAATAGGCAGAATAGTAATAAGCAGTTAGTTTCCAATCCAATATACAAAATAAACCAGTTTGATGTGTAAAAGGAGGGACAGACTTATGCCGTGTTGTAATATTTAATGTCTATATTAGAAGTTATAAATTGCATGTCTTTACTTATGTTCTTTTTTCTTAAGATGTCTATCCTTAATTTGCAAGAAAAGTACTATAAACAATCAACATCATTATTTTTAAGAGCAAGTCTGATAAGTTTTCGGAGTTCTTACAAAGTAGTGGTGAGTGATAGCAACTGAGCTTGAGGAGTCTTTTTTTCCCCCCATATGTGCTTAAAAGAAATTTCTTTCAGAATAAGAAATAGGAAACAGGAACTATGATCTTCAGTTCTTTGTGTCTTTCTTTTGTTGCTTTTTTGTTCTTGTTGTTTGGGTTTGTTTTTTTTTAATCAGTGCTGTTTCTTTACTGCTTTGTCTAGATAAAGATGAATCCATATGCCTAGGAAGTCCCTGAATTCTATTGTCAGGCTTCCCAATAACACACCATCTCTTTGTTCCCCAGTTTTATGCATTTAAGGTATCTCACATTAAATGTTACGTATTTGTTGTTACATTTCTGAAATCAAGGCTCAAAATGAATTGTTTTCTGAAACAAACTTCTTTTTCTCCACTGAATCCCTGGGGAGAATGCTAAGTAAACTCCAAGGTGATCTTACTCCATTATATTCTTATTTAGTGTGTGCTGGGAAAAAAAACAAAATCTATGTTGAAAGTTTTAAAATGAAGTGCAGAAAAATTTTATAGTGTGATTAGCTGATTTATTATTGTCCTAAAGTAGATTTCTGAGCCCTCTCTACAGTCAAAAGAAAGAGATAGATTTTTTCCTTTGACATACTTATGTCTATGTAATATTGAGGAAACCTAGATGATTGGTAAAGGCTAAGTGTCTAAATCTTGGATAGTTAAATTCAGATGAGAGAAATCCCAGACTTAGTACAAATGTTTCAAAGATTTAGGTACCATTGGACTTTCTGGGTTTTCCTGGGTTAGTACAGATCACTTTCTTCAGTGCAAAGTTAATTAAGAAATTCTTTGAGGATTGGCCTACCTACCAAATTCTTATTCTCCTGGATACCTCAGAAGGGAATGAACACCTGGAAACAGCATTATGACAGCCTGTGAAAAAATATATATTGCAGAGCCTTTGGCATCTAGGTCCTTGCCTTACTGTGAGTAAGAGATATTGCTGCCTAGTCTGTGTGTTGATCTGTATGAAATGGTTTTTCAGCCTGTTTCTTAGTGGATTGAATTATAAAACTACTGGCACCTTCAGAATTGAATCCTGAAAGATGCAGAGCTCCATCAGTTCTCACTGCTTAGGGTGAAAACTGATGATATTCAGTACTCAGTCCCATCTGAGTTGCTAAGAGCTGTACAGGCAAAGGACTTTTAAGAGAGCATTGAGGAACCAGGTGGGATTCATGTAAGTACCTGCAAATATCGCATCTCTTTGGCAGTGAGAAACTTGAACATTAGCCGTTAGCTTGTTTTCTGCCACAAACACTTTAATATAATATGCTTTAAGAAGAGAGCAAACTGCCCTTCATTTTGGCCCACTTTGTTAAAATTCTTGGATGACAATACATGAATCATTCTTCACACTGCATTGATGTGATTTTGTTAGCCTCTGCCAAACACCGGTTCAGTAATTCCTAAAGTGCTTGTAGCTTACAATGCGAGATGATTGACGGCCATTATAGTGCTATACCTTGCCTTTTGAGAGAGGAAAAATGCATTACTGATGAGAACTGGAAAAATTAACTATGAAAATCATGAAACTAGCACTTGATTACCATTGGCTCAAACAATATTTCTTTTCATCGTGTTTAATCATGTGCTGAGACTAGAATTCCTGTCCCATTAAATAAGAACGAGGAGACTCTATGAAAACATCCATCTTTCCAGCATGAAAATTCAACTCTGCTTAGAGCTCTGCTGGTGTCTAAGTGAATTTATACTGACGACTCCAATCGCTCATCAGATCAGAATTGGTCTTTTATCCTTGTCTTCATGTTTCTGACCATGTCATCTATTTTTCAGAATTGTAAACGATTATTTCACTTCTACATCCAGCATAAAGGCTATTTTCTTTTTCTGGAGAAAATCTCTCTCTCTCTCTGTTTTTTTAAAGCTGATGCATTGTTTTCAAGGGCTCTGGATAGCACATCACATAACAAACCCAGCTCATTATTATGCATTATCTACTGCTGCTTGCTGCAATGCAATATTTACACTTTGGCATTAAGGCAGGAGACGGCCCTTGTTATGCGGCACAGCCACTGCTGATAGATCGACACAACGGTTTTTCAGAAACATGAAGAATTGAAAATGGTTCATCTGGGGATTGCAAGTGCTATGAATTCTTTATATCTAACAGTTGGCCTGCACTGACCCAAAGGATATTAGATTTCTTAGGAGCAAACGTGCTATGCTGAAATGTACTTAAAAAGCTCAATCTTAACGGCCTGCAGTGGCTGCTCCCCCCATCATCGTTGGCCTTTGCCAGACAGAGCTTCCTTTCCCTCTGTGCAACCCTTGCTCCCTGGTTACACCTCCTGCTGACTGCCTTACGTCTTCCGTGCTGGCATCATGCAGGCAACTGGCAGGAGTGGGGAGGGGTGAGTACACCATTAGGAGCTGGAGGACTTGCTCCCAAGCCTGGATTTTATTGCCATGTCACTTGGATTGTTTTTACAGCTGGCAGGCCAGAGCAACCTTTGGCTGCCTCTTCTCATTTCTGTTGGCTCCTTCCCCATGAGTCCACATCAAATCTGCTTCTGTTGCGGTCTTTTAAAGGGCTGCGCTGCCATCGTTGCTACTGCCTACGGAGCAGGAGGCTCTGACCTCAAATTGGAAAATGGAGGGAGGAAAGGGAGAAGATGAATGCTGAAGGGCTGTTGAATGGCCCAGCACTTACCATGTCTTGCTGCTTTAACGACATCAGGACTGAGCCAGGTACTAACATAGTGCTGCCAGCGTGGGACACCAGAAATTCACCAAGGGACAGGAAAGAATCACAGGTACCATTCAAGCAGGGAGGTCCAATGGATATGAGGGAGGACATGAAGTGACACCTGCCTTGCAGGAAGCACAAGGTAAAATCATCTTGCCATGCTAATGAGACATTTCTCTAACAATTTCTCGTTGAGGATCCCAAAGAACTTAACCTATAAAAATTGAGCACCATAGTAGCTCCCTGCAAATTACCCCAGCATCTTTCTACACTTTGTGTCCCCAAAACATCCCTACTTCTCTCTTAGAAGCTGATTACTGAAAAATCCTTTGTAGTAGCAGAAAGTAGGATAGAATTTGGTTTTCTTTTTTCCACCTAGACTCTAGCAAATCTTTTATTTCTGCCAACTAATGATTTTAGAGACCTGCCCAGGTGGAAAGAAAACTTTGTGTGCATTTCACTGGGCTCCATTGCCGTGACCCAAACTCAGACCCTGTATGCAGCAATACAGTGCTTGGCTCTGCCACCGCAGCTCTTGTCCTTCCCCTCATTTGAACAATAATTTGAGAAGGTGGAAGAGAGAACAGAATTTGGGGGGATGAAAACTGTCAGATAACTGAGACAATTTTTAATTAAACTGTGCATTTCACTAACTGCTATGCACAAAGAGCTTTATTGTAGTGTTGCTGTGGCAACCTTAACTTTGAGTGTCCTGACGTGTGATTAAAATCTTAGATTTAAATGTTTCATTAGCAAAAAGAGGTTTGGGTTTGTTTTTTCACAGGCAGATACCAAAATCAGTGATTCTGAAGACTGAGGGTCAGATCGTCTCTGGGTTTTAGTCACTGAAGGGAACGATGGAGAGAAACAGTCATGCAGATGACTGAAAGCCTATGAGGGAGAGAGATCCTTTTCTCGACTTAGAAATGCCTGCCCTCTTCTCCCTCCTGCCCTGCGTCTTCCCACTCCCTAAGGACGTTGTACCAATCAGACTTAGTAGCTTAAAAGGCCATAAAGGGAAAAATGTCAGGTGTGAGCTGCTCTGCTCAGCATGACAGGAGTTCAGATAAGAACACAAAAAATACCACATGGGGTTAGACATAAGGTTCATTTAGCCTGCTAACCTTTGCCTGGCAACAGCAAGTAGCAAATGCTTAGGATATGTATAGACTTGACCTTTCTCACAGACCCTCCCAGCTCCTGATAACCACTACTTAAATGTGTCCTTGCAAATCTCCCCCAAATAGTGGTTTTTCCTAGTAAAGACCTTCTGAGCTAGGAGAGGCACATCCTTTCCTTTCTTTTCTCCCCTTAAGTGACCACACTTCGTCCTTTGAAGGAAAAATGATTGCTGCTTGTATCATGATGGAATGGGATCAAGGATTCAGGGCAACTCTGTAGGCAAACAATGAAATAGAGGCATCCTAGCGTTAAGACAAGATGCTTTCTTCTTTCTATTGTTTTTTCTGTGCCTTTTAAGAAAGGAAAATAGGATACAGCCCCTAATATGTATTTCTGTATAGAGATCGGGAATCCATCCTGACATGTCCTTCTCTTTTCCCAGTTAACTGTTGTAACAGCTTCACCCTGAGAAGCTGAGGTCAGATTACCATCTCTGATTTTAATCACCAAGGGTAACGAATGGAAAAAAAGTCACTTGTATAGCTAAATTTCTGTCAGCCAACAGCACTGAAATATTATTCCTTGGTTCTTCTTATGTCTTTTAATGTTTTCAGGCACAGTTCTTAAATAAGTTACTTTGAAATATGATACAGTGAAAAGATGTTGTATGTTAAATAACGGACTTACCCAGAAAAATGAGGTTTACATTAATGCAACATTTATCACTTACAATGCTGGATTTCTTCGTTACTCCATCCAACAATGGAGGTTCACTCAGTTCTTGGGTTTCCCTTGTTTCAGGAAAAGAGATGAAATCTCAGAGGACGTCTAACCATTTGTGTAACATAGGAGTAACACATTTGCTGGGCAATTAGTTTATGCCCTGAAGTGTGATGTTTGATTACCATTCCTTACAGACTTAGTTTGCAGTGCTAATGGCCATAAAATTATTGAATTTCTTATTAGATGCAGTCACAGAATTTGTTTCAATGATTTCCAGTTGCACTGAATTACCCAGACTGACCATATGCTGCATGGTCTGTTCCAAACTTGCTCTCTTTTAACTTCCCAGGACCATTCATGCATCAAGACCGTAACAAGAAAGGAGAAAATTTACTCTAACTTGTATAATTTTGAACAGTTCAAACACAGCAAGACTGACTGATTAGTAATCTTCTTGCTACTCTAATCTGTATGTTTATTTAAAAAACCTGTCACATTTGGAGATTGATGAGAACTGTATTTTGCCTGTTTTGTTTTGTTTTGGCTTTTTTTAATATGTATTTTACAGGTTTTCTCTATCCTGAATTGGACAAAACCTTGTGACTTACAAAATATTAATGAGTGTACACACATACAGAAGATAAGTTTTGGTAAACTGAAGTATTTCATACTGTGTCTCCTGTGAGCCTGGAGGATGCAAAGGTTAAGAAAAGTTTATTAGGAGAAACAGTATTTTTCATTAGAGAATTGGTATATTGAAAAGAAAGGAACATGACAGGTATTATTTTAACTCTATCATTTGTTGTATTAGGAGATACTCTTTTGAGAAACATCTTTTTAATGCTGACTCTTTCCTGATTCTTTTTAACTAATTAGTCTAAATTTACAAATCTGAAAAAGTTAATTTTTACTTGTATTTTTTACCTGACCAAATGGGGTTTTCCATCAATTTCTTTCTACTTTTTTTCCCCTTTTTTCTACTCCTTTTTTCCCCCCTTTTTTCTACTCCTTTTTTTAATGATAGGTTTATTTTTCTAGAGACTTTGTTTCCAGTAGATCAACATTGTATCCAAAATTAAAGAAAAAGTTTAAAATTTCCCAGTGACTCCTGCTGGTCTTCTCTGTCCTAAGTACTTTACTTCAAGTTTTTTAACATAGTTAAATAAGACAGTGTCAAATTTCTGTAGACAGTAATTCAAGAAGGAAGCAAATAATTATAAGTTAGGGATTGAATGAAGAAGAAAATACATAACACAGTTTCAATATGTCCAAAAAAAAAATTTCTTCATCAGGATTAGGGGAAAATGTTCTCAGAGTTGAGAAATGAGAATTGTTCCCAATTTTTAAATCTCTTAGTGCTGAAGTCACAGAGCAGAAACAAAACACTTACTTTGGGTGCCCTAATGCCTAAAGAAAAAGCTCCTGGCCTCAGTTTGTTATATAGTTAATTATTGCTGAGAAAATAATAATGCAAGGCTGCTACCTGACAAATAAAATGGATTTGCCAGGAAGAAACATCAGGAAGAGACATCTTTCCAGCCCACTAAGAAAAAAATCCATGATCAAATGAATCAAGACTTCATGAATCAAGTGATCTACTGACAAGAGAGTTACATGCCCTCATCCAAAAGGGCACAACTGAATAATGGTCATGGTTTGAAGAGACTTTTTCCAAATTTGGGTAAGAATATTGTTTCAAGGATGAAGAAATCAGCATCTGAGTTCCCTTTTGGACTAACAGGACTTGAGGTCCTATCTCCTACTTCTTAGAGGTGACCCTAACTAAAAAATTATGGATGGATTGAGGAGAGACAGGTGAGAAGTTAGATTTGAGATGAAGATGTCATTCTGCTTGAAAATAGGCTGCAGTGCAGTCAAATGCATAAATCATGGGCAAAATAAAGAAAAAAGTGAGAAGAAAAGTGGTGTATGCTTAAGCAGTTGATGCATGTCTTCATATTTTTGCGTCTGTGGTGTGCATATAGGCTGCTTTCACTGTTAGGATGCTGTGCTGGCACATACTCGGTACTTCTTCAAAAATAATCTTGAAAATAAAAGATGAGATTTTTCACATTATCTCCTGAGCAAGGACTGAAAGAAGAACACCAAATGTTGTGAGTTGCTTGACAAAATCACTCTCCAATGTCTATTTTAAATAATACATGCCTTAAGCTTTGTAGTCATTAATGAGGAACAAATAGTTCTTGGTCTTTGTTTGGAGACCTGAGGTGCAAAAAGATCTAGGATTTTCAAAATAAACATATTATTGAAGAGAACCAGCATATTTTTTCTTTATACTACTAAAATATGTGTTTTCATTTTGTCTCTTTGCAAAGTTTGCATCCTCCTGTGCAAAATGTTGTGAATGACTTTATATATTTTTAAACATACAAGATTTTTTTTTCCCTTTTGTTACGTTGTTAGATTCAATGCAGCTTAATTGTATTTTATCTGCCAGAGGTGGGAATTAAATAATTTCTCGGAGATCTAAGGGAAAATGGAACTTCCCCCAGTTGCCTGCCTTTTTTTCTTTTTTGTACGTCTCAGAGTTTTGACATTTTCCCTAGTGACGGTTGCTATGCTATTCCTCAGCATATTGGCTGGTGATCCTTGCAATGCCTAAGGTGCTAAGGCATATTTTGTACAGAATATCATCCTTTTTTTTTTTTTTTTTAATAGAAAATGTTTCTTGGAACGGGACCTCAGTTAGAATTTTTCCCGCAGAGATGGTGTCAAATTTCTCATCGGCAGGCAGCATAGTCAAAGGCATACAAAGTTAATAATGACCAAAGACATTTTGTACACGGTCCTCCCACCCGTTATCATCAAGAGGGACACAAAATTAGCCAGATTCAAGTAACTGCCTGATTCATTAAAGCTAATATCCCACTCCGGCAGATGTCAATGGAGGGTTGCAAAAGGAAGGAGAAATCTTCGCATTTGCTAATAAACAGGTGTGCCTTTCCTACAGGGATGAGGATGTGAGTGAATATTGTCTTCTTAATAGCTTGCAAACCCAGTTTAACATCTGATGTCTGAGATCACAAAATTGTCTTACGCAAAGTATAAATAAGAGAGAATTTATTTTCTCCTTGTCCGATTCCATTTAACAGTGAATTTCACTTATATGTGCAAATAGCAAGACGAAAATCTCTTTTCACAGGTGGCCCCTTATCACTTGTCATCTGTCTTCTCTCCCAGCTCAACCTATTTTCTGAGCATCTGAATTGCCTTATGAAAAAAGAAAAAAACAGCACTGTTTGTCCTCATTTTTGTGAACTCTGGCAGACTCAGGCCTCCGGGAGGAGTTGCCGGCAGGTAAAATTGACAGCAGGCTATAGCTGACTGCGTGTCTGCCACAAGGATCAGCTCCCACCAGGCCTGACACACGTTGTCACCCTTGTTGCACTAGCAATAAAGGATGCACAGGCTGGCGGAGTTGTAGAAGAGAGATCTTTTCTGAGTATGCACCAAGGCTGACGTATTGAGGGACTCGTGTTTGGTTAAAGCCCAGCATCAACTTATATTCTTAAGTCAGGCTGTGTGAAAAATTGATTTTTCCGAGTTGGCTGCCAAATTGGGGAAAACAATGACGGTAGCAATAGAACAACAAAAGAACAACAACAAAAAAAAACTGAGCTAAGTTTAAAACTTGGGAGAGTAGAGGAGATGAGGGGGAAGGGTTTATTGCTGAAATAAGAAATGTCATTTTGCTTGACCCAAAATGAAAAGTTCTGTTACAGGCACTTGTAAGGAAAAAAAAAATTAAAAAAAAGCAATCACCAAGGCAACATCATCACCCACCATTTACTCAATAGCTTAGGAGTTACACATTTAACCCTGACTGTAAGACATTCCTGCGTTTGCGGAGGTCTGAACCCGTTCATGCCTTTGATGAGGCTGCTAAACTCACATGGTTACGTGTGATCTTGAGCATTCACAATATCCCTGACTCATATTGTTCCACCAAAAGAGTATACAATCCAAATTTGCTAAGGTAGCTGAAAAAGAAGCAAACAAACAGAAATCAAAAGTAGGAATTATCATAAACTGCTTATCTAGGACTAGTTTTCATCTAGAGAGGATGAGAAAGAGAATAACTTAATTTTTCTCTTTCAGCATGCAGTTTTTCATTTGCTACATTTTTTCCCCCTGCTGTGATTGAACTTTTTTTTTTTTTTAATCTGTACATGATTTATCCATATGTCTGGGGGTGGGTGACAAACTACATTTAAAGTTAAATTCTTCAAACAGCGTAGAAGAATATTAATTGCTGTAGCCAGCTTGTTTCAAGAACCCAGGCTCTGATAATCAGGTCCCCTCTGTTAATATCCCTGACTGATGAATGTCTCTGCCTGATGGTTAAATATACCCGTTGGGATCTCACACTATTTAACATGCATATAAAATGCATAAAAATAATCCAAGAGAAAGTCCCATCCTGAGAAGAGGGTAGTGCGTTAGTGTGGACATTTTAATTGTATTCACATTGGGTGTTTTGTCACAGTTTACCAGATGCTGCTTGTATTGGTTTTCCACTGTTTGCAATGAATCTGCCCCACTACAGTGCAAGATTTAAAACTGGGCCAGAGCATCACTTTTGTCATTATGAACTGAGAAAAAAAATTAAACTGCTCTATATTACATAAAAAGATGCTGAAGTAGAAGTGATAAGAAATACTATTCTGAGCAGTCATGGAATATTTCTTTAACTTCTGTACTTGATGGCTGGCTAATGGCTTTCTATTTTTTTCCCAATAAGGATCGTCGTATCAGTTTCTAACCACAGTTTATATTTCTAACCTGAAAGAAGTTGTCTAAATGGAGGTAAATGCAGGTAGATTTTTTTAGCAATCATACTACGAAGTTTATGTTATATCTGAAATTAAGACTATATCTTTATCATCTGTTTTAGAAATCTGGATTTTCTTATTGATTTCCATTACTATTTCAGTAATGAACGTCATTCCATTATACTCTGTCTGGAATCTTGTGATGTAATCTTCTTTCTTTTAGACACTAAAGACAAAATCAAAATCCACCACCTACAAACTCTAATCTATGGAAAACATGGAAACCAATACATCTGTTTCCATGAACACAGTAACATTCCAAAACACATAAAAAAAAATTACATTATCTAGCCATGCCCTTGGACACCAATATATTTACTTTGAGGAGAACACTCATCATATCTACCTAAATAATTAAAAGAAGAGTTTTATCCAACAAGGTACTTTTCCAGGGAAATATATTCTTTTGCAAGAAACATTCAAATACATCACAAGAATTACTTCCACATATTGTAGGCGTAAGGTGTTACAGGCCATCCTGCCCTGGAAACTATGTGGGAAATCGATGACCAATATGATTAAATGACTTGTTTAGTTATACATTAAACTTATATAGGAAGGTCATATCTGCTCAGAACTCTTCCAGCCATTTGCAGCCTGCAATTCACTAAACTCATCAGAAGAAAACTCCTTGTAGGCCAAAAACAAGACAAAGGGATTTAGACTGTAACTGAAGAACCTTAACAAAGCGTCTCCACTACCAGCACAGTAAATATTCCCACAATGGACTCATGCAGATGACTTACATTACTTTAGACATCTACAATATAAATCCCTCTATCTGATCCAATCATCTTCATCTCTTTGTAAAGCCAGTGGAAAGAAATTTAGGCAGTGATTCCTATCACCCCCTTTAGCTAACTGCGTTACAGTGCAGACATTTCAATATTTGTCCTGATGATTTCCATACTAGACCCTGAACATTTTCAGATGCTTTGGACACTTAGTTGAGATCAATCCAGCTGCCAATATATCACTATTAGAGTAAGGAAGCTGGATAGAAGGTGAACTAGACACACCACAGGAAGACCCAGCAGTGTTTAGATTAGGTATCTACTTGTTGATAAGCTTTCAATTTCTAACTCCACATTTCCTAACAGAGGCCGATTGCAGGAGTTTTCAACCCCAGGATTTCCATATACGGCATATAGACTAAATATCAAAGGTCTCAGAACTGTGAGTGATATTTACCCACAGTATACGTGTCATTAACAAGTAGTTAAGAAAAGATTGATCTAGATTCTGACTTTAAGAAAAGATCCGGCAATTGTGTGTGTACAACTTGTGTTACCAGCAAAAGTATTACCCTTGTAAAATGTTGGGGATTCACATTTAGAACTACATGTATCATGTCGATTCTGCTTTCTTGGCTAAATCACAGCAAATTGTTTCAGATTGACCAAATTGTTATTGTTGCTATTTTGCTTATCTTCATACTTTGTTTTGGATCATATGAAACATTGTACTATTTTATAAGCTATTTTAAAATAGTAAATGTGCCAATCCAGGTTAAAACCTTAAAAGATACCTCTGACAAAATGGAATCATTGATTCACAGTCTAATCACTCACTTACCATCTGGGGTTACTTGAAACTTCAATTCTTGCCCATTTTTTGCCAGATTCAGAGCAGCAATATGAAATTGAGTCACTCTCTTGAAAAGGTTAGTATCTCTGCATTTGGGTTAAATGATCGCATAGCTAATATTAAAATCCTAGTGCTTTCTGGAAACTATATGTTACTTAAGAGTAACAGTAAGACCTTGATCCTTCTACATAGGTCACCCACCTGCAGTTTGTTGGCACCTGATGGTTTCAGTCTCTGACCAATGTTCATTAAACTATTTTCACAAAAGGATACATTTCCACAGTAGCAATGGAGAAAAAATAATCTCTGAATACCTGTAAAATTAGTTCTGGGAAGCTGTTGGTGACATAGTTTCCATTCCAAGTTATCACACAGATGTCAGTCATTTATTTGAAATGTGTATTCTGCCTTTTCACAAGCACCTTATCTTCACACAGATGGCACTATCTCCTACTTTAATAAGTCTCAGAAACACTGGGGGAAACACTCTGAATGCTTGTAAAAAAATCCCCCCTCCCTGAAAAGATCTCCACCCCATTTGATGCATATTTGCATGTTTGCAAAGTTTTCAGCAAATACAAAAGACACTAAAATTATTTTGCCAAACTATACGAGGAGTACTAGCAAACTCAGCCATTCCATCTGCTGCCTCCTCACTCCCCAAACACCTGCACTTGGCCTGTTTCTCTTTGGCTCATAATCTGCATAACCCACACAGGACTGGAGAGGGCAGGTCTGTGCCCTCAGTCATAGCTATTGTCCACTTCAACAATTAACACTTGCCTGTTGTGTTAAAAGATTACTTTGTCTTGCTGGAAATCAGAGCTCTTTGACAATGTACAATTAAAGCAGGCAATCAAGAAATCAGATGTAAGGTTGCATCTCTTTATTCTTTGTAAGGTTGCATTTCTTTGTTCTTTGTATTCCCCAAATTCCCTGTGCATTCAGCCAGAAATTTATAAAGCCAAGAATAGAGTAGTCTAGCTGCTCAAATGATGCAGTTTTGCAGGTGTGCATGTTAGAGTAGAAATAATTATAAAAGTGATATATACAGAGAAAAAAATACTGCAGATACAGTTTAGAATATCTTAGAATAAACATTATTTAGCAAGAAACACTCCACAACTATTGATTTTATTGGGTAAGGAAAAGTGATAAATTTTCCTCTTCTAGCAGGTGGCAATAGCTTGTTGAATACTTAAATGGATTGGATTTAAAGACATGGCTGCACATCATTATCTTTTATCACTGTCATATTAAAGCCTGGAAGACTTCATTGACTAAATGAAAACCACATTGGAAGATGCCATTTTATTTGGGAGTAGGTTTATACATTCAAAATTATCCTTGACACTCCAGTGTTAACACTCTCCCAGTGAGAGTTTCCAGTGTGTGCAGTTTTAAACATTATCAGTGGAAGACAGAAGGATTAAAACTTCCAAGGACGCCAATCATTTTAACAACCCTCTCCCCTGCTTGTGTCATTCACTGTAAGAGCAGAGGTTGCATTTTTTGTGTTTTATGACATATGGCAGGAATGGGGCACTCCTTAGTATATTATTTATACAGCTTGATATTTGTCTTGTATGATTATTTTTTTCTTCAGCTAAAAATAATTTAATCACACACTAAAACATGAAAATTCCATTGCTTTTGCAGAGTAGATTCTCCAGATTTATAACATACTTACCTCACATGGTTTTGTTTTGAGATTGGCTTTATTTATTATACAGTCTATAAAGTAAAATTATTCTAAATCACTCCTGTGGAACCATGAAAATGAAACCTCGGATAAGCAAGAGGATTTTTATGTCTTTTAATTAGAGCTTATGTTGAAACTTCAAATGTTATGGCAAAATGTTCATTGAACAGCCTTTTCTCCAGTTGACTACAAAGAATAGAACCTCAGCTGTTCAGACATGAGATGTCACAGCTTTTGAGTAGTTCGAAATTATAATATCAATATTCAAAATCCTTAGCTCTTACTTAGCCAGGAGCTTTACATAGGAAATTTGTTGCTTTATCCCCATTTTACAGCATTGCAAGTTAGGGGCAGGTGAATGTTTGAATTGCTGTATGTGCCTCCTTTCTAGAGCTGCTTGGGGGCAATGCAGTCAAGGGGTTGTCCAGGATTTATATTACAGGCTGTCAATCTAAAGTCAGGCAATTATTACAACTTGCTGAAATTAATCCTCATGCTTCAAGATTTCAGCTAGTCAGTAGTGATGCAGCAAGTTTGGTCTGCCTAGTGCACAATTAGCTCATGCCATTTTATTTCTTTTTCTTCTTTTCTGAAGTATCAGATAATCAATTCTCTATGTTTGCAGCCACCTGGACACAGCTGTTACCTATTGTCCCTCCTGTTCCCTGCCTGTGGCACAAGATTTAGTCTTCTGAGGACTGAAAACTTCAATTTAACTTAAGTCTTTGAGCTTAAGATACTGCATGCATGTAAAACACAATGGGCTATGATATGCAAGCAGCCAGACTAGATGATCTAATGGTACCTTCTGGCCATAAACTCTATGAAATTATTAAACTTATGAATTTGAAGGACATAAAATACAAGATAATATTAAGCCAATGGGAGTGATGGAAACTAAGCACCTTCAGTATTAGACCCCATATACTTGGTTTCATTAAACTCAAAGCACTAGAAATTCCCTCAGGCCATATCATTACATAGGATAATAAAAGAAAGAGAAAGAAGCTTTAGGGCCACTTGACCAGTATCTCCCCACATTTGGTAAGTGCACACACTAAAACTAATTTTCAAGGAACTAAATGCCTGAGAGTCAATCCAGCAAAATAAGTAAATCCTGTCTCACAGAACACCAGCAATTCAATGGGAAAGAATTATTCTCAACACTGCTTCAATAAGCTTATGTATGCAAATTTAACTCGACGTACAGACAGGTACTGATACTGTAACTGTGTTTCAACTCTTAGTGACTATAGAGTTTTTTGCAGAAAGGGGAAAGAAATCACTTTATAAATTTGGAAAGCTTTAATATTTAGAGCAAGTATCTAACATAGTTTAATCAAAAGCCTTTTAAGTATGTTTCCCAGTTACTTCAGCTAAGAGTTATCTTAGTTCCAGACATATGTTTATTTATTTATTTATTTTCTTACTATTAATTGAAAGCAGCTTTTCATAATACTTGTTCACAGTTCTCAGGGAAGTGTGGTATCATGTGCAGTGGAAAACTAAAGCTAAGCAGGCCTTGAATCTCATCAAATTGAAGATTTATTGTATTTGCCCTGGTCAAGTTTGTTTTAGCCTATTCTCAATGGCAGACTCCTCTCTTTCTCCTCTGCTAAATGTCCTTACATAGAACCTTCTTATGTCTTGGTCCTGATCCCAAAAAACATATTGTAGCTCTTCAATATGCAAGGTAACTTGCCACCTAAATTTTCATGCATACATTTTTATAAAACGCAGAACACTACATAGAGATATATGGTCTTATTAATCCCTGAATTTCAGTAATCATATAGCTCATGGAGTAGATGCAGCTTATGGCAAATGCCACACTCATGGTTCCTTGATGTAGATGACAGGGAAAGTGTCATAAGTCCTTTCTAGTCTGGCTGTAGAAGATTTTTTTCCCACACAAGCAGGTAATGAGATGGTCTGTACATGGTTCTCATCTCTGGATGCAGACTAAATGCACATCTGGACCTCTAGATTGATAGAACTGGCAAAACCAGTATGAAGATCTGCACTGATAACAGGGATTCACTTATAAAGCCAGTGAGAATCCTTTCTCCAAAGACCCTATATTGTAAGAAGCAAAGGTTTCACGAAAGTTATGTTCTACTATAGTGTAAGTCTCGGTCATCACAAATAGGAACACACAGGACAAGGCTATCTTTGCATGGGTATGCATGGCATGAAAATTCACACATTCAGTGTTTTGTTGGTGGTAAGATCAAAGGCAGTTTGTCTCTGCAAATGCATATTTAATGAAACAAACATACCTGAAATCTAAAAGTCTTATCAATGAAGTTTCTGGGACTGTAGTTCAAAGGATTTTTGAGTGAAAGGTTATTAGAAATATGCTGTAAATAATTTTTAAATATTGGCTCCATGTGCTGCATGAAGGAGTTGTCTCTTTTCCCTGACCGAACATATGGAATAACTAAAGAAGATTTACATTCAGCAAGGCATGTACACAGTGAAAATGTTTTATATGATTGCTTTTAATGTGGACAAAATTCCCAAATTCTTCAGCATTTAAATTAATTTTTTTTCTCAGTATCTTCTCTGCCTTCCACCTGCAACAATCAGTCCATTTACATACCTCAGAGAAAATAACCTTAATGCATTACTTCAGAAGTGTTTTATGATTTTGGTGCCTCCCTTTTCTGACTGTCCATTTGAAACATTAAGAAAGGGAGAGTCTGGAGAGGGAAGAAGGGCTGAACATGGAAACAGCCTGAAGACCGAGTCACACCTCAGAATAAAAAAAGGTTCCCTGTTCACTGTTTAAAGTGAAAAATTCAGGCTTAGTATTCTATTTCAATGTTCTTTTCTGCTACATAACCTTGAGGAAGTTTGCTGAGATTTCTATACTGTGGTTCCTGTCTCTAAAGGGAATAATAATATTGATAACAGTAATAAAATCTGTCTTTGTTTTGAAGGTAAATACATGACAAGATGGAGCTATTTGGGTAGTATGATAATGGAGGTCACATAAGCAGCTTAGACGAATAATGTACTCAAATCTGTAGTTCACTGAAAATCTTAGCCCCTGGGTTTGGCTTTTAGAATCAGAAATGGTTAGTCTTTCTATTATTGTTATTATTGTCTTTGATAACTTTAGATCTCTCTATACGTTCTAATAATTTGTACTGTGAAAATTTTAACTATGGACTTGACATTTTAGTTTGAAGTTATATGTGTGACAGTAGCTGTTTAACAGATCTAAATTATTTCTAGCAGCCCTTTATTTAAGATTATTTGTTTTCCTGATAGAAATGTTAGAATTTGCAAGGAGTGGTCTAAACTGTCTGTGGGTATCGAGGATATCATTAATAAAACCACTTTGAAACAGAGACCTTTTTCTGTGGTGAGCTTCATTTCCACCTAATGCTGGTTCCACAGATAGATGCAAATAAAGAACTTACCCCGGTAGATCCTCCATATCTACTTCTCTTAAAGGGGATTAACAGGACTCTCTGATAGCTGGTGAAAGTTTGAGAACTTCATTGCACATCCATGAGTTATTTTGACTTATTTTTTCTTCTTCATGTAATATAATCATTCCCTTTCAATGAGAGTTTGTATCTTCACATTAACTCATTAACTACACTTGTAAACTGTCACTGAAGCAAGCAGAGCTTACAGGAATCTGGACACAATGTTGGCTTTTATTGGTAAAACGCAATTACAAAGGTAATTGGCTCCTATATATCTGTGTGACACTTTCTTGGCATTAACTTCTCCGATTTCTGGATTGCCTTCCCCTCTTCCACTCCTCCTCAATATGTTTTAGTAATGGAGCCAATAGCCTGGTGACCATTCAGAAGTTATATTTGGCAGGTTTAGGACACAGATGCTGGGTTGCAACATTCAAGGGTTTGCAAGAGTTTTTGTACCAAGTTCTCTGAGTGGCTCAGTCTCTTGCACCATGTGGCAAATACAAAATTACCTTTAAATATGATGAGAGTTAATTTGTTGATGAGCTAACTCCATTTCTAGACCTTCAGTTTCTTTTAGTTTATTTTTATCTGGAAAGAATTAAGTTCTCTCATCTTTGAGATCATATTTTCCAAACATTCTTCCCAAGATGAGCTGATGATGAATTATTTTATGTAACTTTTTTAATGATAGAGTGCCTTGAGGACCACCCACCTAAGCCCCTGTGCAGTCATTGAGACATATTACCATTTCTGCACCCAACTACAAATAATCCAAACTGTAAAAGAAAAAACATGCCAGGTGGCTTAAGTGGGAAGTGGGGGTAACAGAATGATGCGATGCTGTCAATTCTTCACCAGTCAAAAGCAATAATCACAGCCCACAAAATGCAGACAAATGTAGTCATAGTCTCCTCCATGATTCTTTATGAGAGCTCTCTTGCACAAGATCCATTGTAACTCAACAGTCCCAGGCTAAGCACAAACTAGGTACTTCTTCATGTCCCATTGAGAACGGCTGTAGACTCAGACTTTGCCCTGAGCACTGGAAAAAAGAAAATAAAAAAAACGGTTCTTGCATGAAACAGGATGGGGGTCTCTGGAGAAAGTTCTTCTTCAGGTAGTGGACTTGGCAGTAAAGGGATTTTACCATGAAAGATGCAGCAGTATAAAGCTGACATTAACTTCAGTGTGATGAGTTTTTAAAAAGAGCATCTCAAAGATAAATAAACGTGAATTCATCAGCCCCTAAAACTTGTGATGATGGTAGGCAAATTCTTCAGAGTGAAAAACTGATGCCCTGCAAGATGACATCTGTTTTAGATGTTGTACTTCGGCCAAGCTCATGTAAAACAATAAAATGAGAAAGCATATAGTTGGAGAACATAGAAGCCTGTTTACCACTCATTGTTCTTTCCTCTTTACCACTCATTCTTCTGTGCCTCTTTTTAACAAAAGAATGTCTGTAATAGCGAAAATTATTTTTAAAAAGGATTTCTTTGGGGAAAGGGGATTGGTTTATTACTGTCAGGATCAATTGTCACCTCCATTTGGACTCTGCAGAGACACTGAGGTATAACTTTCAGCTCTAGATCCAGTGAAGTCAGAGGCATTTAGGGATGTCCACCACTTCTGAAACTTTTACCTTCAGTTCTAAATGAATTTATGCAGGAGCTGGAATAATGTTTAATTCTTTGCCAGAATACAAAAAAAAAGCCAAATTTCACCTTCTTTGGTCTTTGTAGGTTGACTAAATAGAACAATATCAGAATTCTTCCATTAATACTTGCCAGAGAATTTCCAGGCTGCTGTGAAAGGCTTTGTATTTTTGGAAAGTCCATATGCAATTAAGTGAACACAAGGAGGTGTTCAATAATCAATAAGCACATCCAAAAGCTTAATCAAGATGATTATTTGGAGTGGTATTACAATCTGTGCATGAAGTAATCTCTTTGTTTTCTGCTCTACTGACCAGAAATTCTTTAGCTTGTAAAAGGTTGAGTAAGTTTAGCAACAAAGAGCAAGTCCAAAAATATAGACAAAACTGTGAATAGAAAGAAATAGAATTTAGGAGAATTGAGACAATACTGTACAAAGTCAACAAATGTTAGTCTGACTAATGACTTTGTTAAGGATGAATTTTAGTATATAGAAATACTCTTATAAGTAATAATGCAAATTCATATTTAGCATGAGACAGACCCAAAATGCATATATGTGTGTGCGTGTGTGTGTCTGTTCCCACTGCGGAAGTTTTATTTGCTCTGGAAACAAAAATAACAGTGTGACTTAGCTCTCTTACTCTATTTTGCAATTGGATGTTTATGAATAGAACAACTATGGCAGCAAATATGTCATGAGCAATCAATAGGTTGTCGTATATTTGTATAAAATATTCATCAGATAACTTGAAACTGAACGAATTCATAAAGTACGTTGTATCAACTTTGCCTACACCAAGCACTGTAGGAAGTGTTAGTTCCATTGGCATCCATAGAAATTCTCACATTTGAGCAAAGACGCGCAGTCTGGTCTGGGAGGATTTTGTTCCTTCTTTCTTTCTTTTTTTTTTTTTAAAGTAGGCAATTAGGTAAATAAATACAGTAGCGATTTCCTTTTGACAATAATAGATCCTAAACTGCCAGAAAAGCTTACCTAGGAACACAATGGATTTTCCACCACTGAAAGATATTAAATCACATTTTTATATATTGTAAAAGAGTTGTTTGATGTAAAAATGACTGAGCAAGAAGCTCTTTTTGTTTTCCTGTGCTTATGAAAGAAGTTAGACTGCAATTTTCCTTTCTGCCCTAGAATTTATGAATCTATAATACTTAAAGTATATTTGCAGATGATTTCTAAAAAGGAAGTGGAAATAGATTAATAATATCCATTGTTAGCTGAACAGAATATGTTTGCCTCATACCATTCACTGTATACTGTCTATATATACCTATAGATACATCATGTGCAAAAGTTATGGAATATTTAAATGCATGTCTAATTTAAGTGAACACAACCTTTTGATCTAAAAAATAAACAATCTAACAATAGGAAAAATTGCAATCTGTTGAGACATATTTGAGTTATTTTGCAGTAATTGGCTTGGCAGCGGCTTCAGTCACAGATTTCTGTTTCACAGATTGTCCTCAAATGAATAAAAGGTTTGCTTTGAAATATAATTAATACTGCATTGAGCTGCAAGACTTTCTCAGGTTGTCAAAGGAATTTGAAGAAGGTGGTTACAAAAAAAAAAAAAAAAAAAAAAAGAAAGGAAGAAAAAAGAACAGGATGAAACAGCTAAGCCAAATCCAAAAACAAGCTCAAGGACAGTAGGAAAAAAAACACGAAGTGGACTGAAATAAATGGCAAAAGTCTTCAGGCATTCATTTTTTATCAAATCAGCCATCAACAAACACTTCAATAATGTTCCATGAACTATACAGACACTTTCATATCATCTGTTAAGGTAACATATGATGATGAACTATTTGGCTGTGTAGTGTGTACACATTACAAAAGAGAAGAGACAAGAAAATCCTACTTTTCCAGTGCTAGATTCATAAATGTCTGCTTCACATACACATTCATTTGCACTTTAAAGCTATGTATAAGTGTTCAGAGTTCAGAAAGACTGTTTTGGCAAGTCTCTAACTGACTCAGAGTGCAATGTGCAGCAGAAATGGAAAAGTAGGGGCAATTTTGATCCTCTTCACAATTAAGGGATTATTCAGACCCTGAGTCCTCAGCCACCATGTACCACATTCTTTTTCCCACAATTTCTGCAGCATGAAATTCTGGATGTGCACACAAGGCAGGGATTACAAATCCTTGTTGGAAATGAAACGAAATCACAAATGTGGTGTGTGGGGCAGGGCTGTGATATTCAATATCACTGGGGCAAGGACTGATGGCCTCAGCTTGTGGGCCATGGGCAGGAGTGGGAAGAGACCCCTCTGGGTGTGATAAGGGCTATTGCTGCCTTTAGAACGCTGACACAACCCGTTTTTCCTCTTAAGACCACCTGTGTGAATACTGAGAGAAGGTGGGTCCTGACATTTTAGGTGTCAAAGTCTCATAGCCAACTAAGCACCAAATCTACATAGCAATGTTTGTAAAAATTCCTTAATACTTACCTGCATCTTTTATGCATCAATAGTTTAAAACATATCACTAATAGCTTTGCAATGAACTCTTCCTTTTTAAGAAAAAAGGGCAACAACATTCCCGATTACATATTAATGATTGTGAACAGTTCAAATCAAAGCAAGCCATATAAAGTGCAATGAATGAACAATGCTTCTTGGATATTCTTGTGTTGTAGCGCCTACTATACTGTTTCATGCTGACGGCTATTCCTGAGGTGGTACTGGAAGGCAGCTCTGATTGGTATTGCTCCTTACCCTGGTTTAGTTTTTGTTAGGGAAGTCCACATCTGAACTAGTCACACTGCATCGCCATCGTTATCAGTGAAGAAACTTCAAGGTTCAGCTTGTCCTGTGATATATCAGAAGGACCATCCTTTTTGATCAGCAAAAAGAGATGGCCACTTCAGACTTCTAGAAATTTAAGGTTGAATAAAAAGAAAAACACCGTTCAGTGTGATGACATTTTTATTTGTGAACAAAACAAGCAATTGCAACAGTTGATGACAGAATAGGATTTCCCAGATGAAGGGATAGAAAGATACAGCTAAATGCACTAAATATCTAAAATGAGTCAAAATACTCTTTGTCTGGACTTCAGCTGCTTAAATTAAGCACACAAACATCTGCAAGAACTGCCTCATTGCTTCAGTTTTTAACTGACTGGCATGACAATGTTTGGGTGAACTCTTTCTGGGTGACAGAATATTTTTGTACCAGGGTGTCTGTATCTAACATGGTATCACTACACTTAGAATTCACCAGGAGCTTGATATTTTCAGTTATAATTTACAGTGAATTCCACATATTAGCTAGATTCCTTTTCTGTTCAGATAATTATCTGTGAATTAGTTTTATATGTTTTTTCTTCAGGAGAGTTTTGGGAAAGCAAAGGTGTAACCGTAGTTTGTGTGCTTCAAGCTAGCTTCACAGAGAGGTAAAGCTTAGAAAGAATCTAGTGCTGAGACAGGTTGATGTACGAAATGAAACTGTTTGCACAGGATACTGTGAAAGAGTAGAGAGAAAGGGGAGATTGAAGATGTGGCTTAGTGTATATCCTAAATCTGGCTGGAATATGGGCTTTGAACAAGCTGTTATTTTCCACATGGGAGTAGCATTGCTACAGTAAAATGCCAGATTTCATCCATCATAATGTCATGGCTCATGTTAAAATGTCTTAAGGGACCTGAGGGAGGGATGGGCAAAAGACATCAAATCAATTTTCAGGCAATTGCTACGGTTTTCAGAACCTAAGCCCTATGTGATGGTGTTATGGTTGCACAAAGGGAAACTATAAATAAGGTCCATATATCAAGAGAGGAAGTAATTTAGAAAAAGGCAGTTGATTTGACTTTTGCATGAGGCTGAACATATGGTGAAGTACAACTGGGTTATCATTCTATATATTCCTCACAGACATAAGCACCAAATCTACACTTATGAGAAATTAGCACATCAGTGTAGTCCTAAAAGTGACAGCTCTGGAGCAGGGTGCCTCTTGTTTGGAAAAAAAAAAAAAAAAAAAAAAAAAAGGAAGAGAAAGGAGAGAGAGAAAGAGAGAAAGGTTATAAGGTTCTTTTACATTTATTTCAATTAGCTGTGAGATATGCAAGTCAAACACCATCATATAGCTAGTTACTTTTGGAAGCTTGAACATTACACTTTGTGCAGAAATGGGACTGTTTTACAAGATGCTTTTAAACACAGAGAATGGGAAATTAGCCCCAGGATAGTCCTGCACTAAAACTAAGTAGACTTTTAAAGTTTAATAGTCTACATAAACAAGCATAAATAGATTTATTATGAGTTTGTCAAGACAACAAATGGTACGCATACCACAGCGTGCACGGGGTAATATTTGTACAAGATCACCAAGCAGGTGGCTTAGAAGCAAATTGATCTAGCTAATGGCTTAATATTCCTGGATACTGCATCCACTTAGGAACTACTCTGTTTCCAGATCTTTCTCCTGGAAAGGGACCAGTATATAGGAAGATCTGTTCAAGGCATCTGAGGACCTTCATGTTCCATCTGGGAACAGAAGGACCTAGGGAGTTTCTTGTGAAGGGTTTTAGAAAAAATACCTGTTTCTCAGGTATGTGCTTGTGGGTATGTACCTCCTTTGTGAGCCATGTAGAAGGAAATGAAAATAAAAACATCCAAGAAAGCAGGCCTATGAAGGAATGGTTGCTACGGTAGACATTATTGACCTGCAACAATCACTAAAGAAAGAATTTTGCTGGTTAATGTGTACTTTTAATTTTAGGCAAGAAAACATCAAGATTTGCTGCCCAGCAGCTGTTTATATCTTGTATAAAATTAGCAGCTGGCCTCAATCCTAGCCAAAGTGGACATATGGCTGAATAAAAAAACTACAATACTTAACACTAATTGACATACTTGTTGGCACTAGAGCTGGGTGAATAATTCAGGTTTTTTTCTGTTTGGTAGCCAAATCACACAAAAATGTGGGGAAATTTGGTACAGTAAAACATTTCAGCAAAAAGAAAAAAATTACACAATGATTTCTGCTCTATTCAAGTGTTCATCAATACAAACATATAAATTTATTTATTTTCTTTCCAAGGTTAGTTGATGTTATTACGTGATCTTCTTTCAGTGTAGATGATTTGTTTAAGTACAAGATACTGTTCCAAAGTATGAAGTCAGTCAGTCTTGCTGAAAGTAATAACGTTCATTTTTAAATAATGAAATAAAATTCTATGATGTTCTCAAAGGATTTCCTTCATTTTTCATTTTCTTCTTGGCTGAAAATAATTGCTGGATTTATCTCACTTTCCAGAGATTTTGTATTCCTTCTTTAAAGTTTTATTTTTCAGTAAATTTACTGTTCACTAAAAAAAAAAGATTGGCTAGTTTTCATTTTTAGTCCCAGCATGGGCCAATGTGCATGAAGACAAAAGTAAATTTAGATCTAATCTTTATGTGTGGGCTAGCCATATCTGATGTCCATTAGAGACTGAGAATTTCCTCCCTTTGGCTTTATTTGTTATACTAACAGCTTGAATGTGTAAATTAGCTCGATAATTTATTCTTTCTTTCAGCATAGACCTCATAATGATATCTATAAATGGTTCCAGTATCAAGTATCTATCCTTTCCATCATGGCCTTTTGGACAATGTCCATTCTGAAGCTGTCTTTGCTGTGGTCAATAACAGCTTCCTTATAATGACGAAAGCAGTTGTATGGCAGTTAAAAACTCTCCTGGAGTATAGATTATTTCTGAGAAAGAAATATTTCTGGATTTGGGTAAGTAGATCTGTTTCTTTTGGTGAGTGGTAAAAAAAGAGTGAAAAAACCCTTCAACCCTATCTACACTATCTATGGTTATTTCTCTTGAAACATAGGTCTGATGAAAATCTAGCTTAGCCTACAAGCAGTAGAAAAGGTGGATTGTACTTTATGAACTATGATCTACAGTACGCAGTCAGTATAGTTAATCTACCAGACACAGATTTTTTACGCTTTCTGGAAACATTTGGCCAAGTGCACCCTTGCTATGCCCTGTATGCACAGGCAATTATTTGTTTACAACTTAACTCTTTGAAGATTTGAATTATGGGCAAAAATATCTAGTGATGACAACCCATACCTGGCCACCATCTTTCTCATGATGTCCTTGCCTCCTCATTATCCCATGATCCTAGTCTATGACAAAGAAGGATAATCCAGAGTGCCCAGAGAAGATGATGTCCCATCAGGTACAGGAAAGACCAGAACCTTTTATCACAAGAATGTTCCCAGTCTGCAGCCTCCTCATATGGACTTCTCAGGATGGAAGAAACACAGAACCAGGAAGCCAAAAAACACTATGCACTATTAAATTTAATAGTTCAGTTTAGCTGCATAGATATAAAGTCACCGGTCTAAAGGGTCAGTACCTCTGGTACAGGGAAGGCTGACTTTATTGTAAAAGGAGACACTCTGGTTTTGTCCAACCACAACACCCCTGTCTTCATTTGAGCAATGTGTAGGATAATATTATCTACCCATTGACTTCCAAACAGAAAGTCAAGTAGGACAAGTTGACTCAGTTGTATCTTTAAGTAAAACATTAATTTAGAGCTGGTTAAAAGCAAACAATTATTTTAACATAATGAAGAACTTCAAGTGGAGTGGTGGAAATTAGATTTTTGTTTAGTTTGAGTTGGGGATTTGTTTGTTTGTTTTCTGTCAAGTGTGAACATACAAGATGCTCTGGAGGAAGCCAGAGATTTTTTTCTTTTCTTACAATTTTATGAGTTTGGACCAGTAGCTTAATCTTTCTCTCAGTGCATCTGCCCTCTTCATTTGGAAACTAGTAGTTAATAATGTTTATGTAGAGAGTTGCTCTGTGATACTTGTGGATGAAAAGTTTGTAACCCCAGGTGGAGGTGTCACATAGTAAAACTCTGCAAAAGCCAACAGTGTTCTATGGCTTTCTACTTGCTGTGGGTGAAAATAATATTTCATCCTATTGCAGTGATGGATTAATTAATCAGTTTAGTTAGCTGTGCAGTAGAACTTGGTTTCAGGAGATAACTACCTCCACTGTTAGTTCACTTTAGCGATTAAGTTCTTTTCTAAGGTTAATTTGTATATTTTCTCCTCCTAGAATCATTCCCTGATTTCACACCATTAATAGAAGTAATGCTATTGATTACCCAAGTCTTATTTAACAAAATGCATTAACGGATGCTTCTGTTTAAGCCTGTTATTACAGTATTAAATTCAATTCAGCTACTTGAATGTAAGTGTCTGCTGGCCTCCATTTACCATTCTAAAAGGTCGCAGGTCTCCCTTAGGTCCTGCATTGTATCTGTCAGGTCTATACAGATGTCCTGGATATCCCCCGGCATCTCAAATGGCACCAGATGTCTATTCATAAGTAAGTGAATGTATCTCTAAGGACTGGATGCAGTTCCAGGTTCAGATATGGTGTCTAGTATGTAGTGTTCACAAGCAAATTAGGTTTCTAACCTCTCATTTTTTGTGTACAGAGCCTATAAAGCTCTTCAGCTCATCAAATGTAGGATTCTGCTACAGGCACTGGCTGAATAGCTTTCATCTCCATTGCGTTCAACATAGTTGTCTACATAGGCATGTAGTATTATTTGAGATGCCCGAGTGTATTTAAGACATTCTCATGGTGCTTACATATATGACAAATGACGCAGAGGGACCTATGCCTTCTGGAGCAGCAGCTGGTACCCAGGTGGGATGCTCTATAGTATCTCAACTGGCAGTACGTGTCTAAATATGGGCAACTGATTCAAACTCTTCTTACTGTATTGGAAAAGGACTTGATTTAATTGCTAAAATAAGTATTTACTGCCACTTAACATGGCAATCCCTTGAGATCCATAGGGCTGGCAGATGCGACACAGACTTCAAAAAGACTCAGCTCCCTTTTTAGCAGGAGGTGGATGTCAAGCTGACCTGGGTTACCTACAATGCCATTAGATGTCTGTTAGACAGCTGGATCAAGCCTTGTGTCGATACTGTACGGAGCAGGAGCAGCATGTTCTAGCTCTCACAGAGGTCGCTGCAGAAGCAAAACTAATTGTCAAAATCTGGAGCTGAATCCCCCCCAAAATATGGTAATCACCTGAATTGGACACTAACTGAACCAATAAAGCATTTAAGTATGCCAGTCAGAGATGTAAAAAAAGCCTTTTAGGTAAATGTTGATATGCACATGCTTAAAATTCAGCATATGCTTAAATGATTTGCTGATTCAGACCTTGAAGTTCTTGGCTAGTCTTTCCTTCTGCAAAACTCAGATTAAAAAATCATGTCAGTCTCTTTTTTTCTTGTTTCTATATTTTTTTTTTCTTTTTCCTAAGGCAGGAAATAATTTCTCACCTTTTTATGTGCCACTTGGCTGTGGGTACTATAAAAGTTGTTACATCTTGTGGGAGTGCCAATTAGAGACAATAATTACTTGACTTGTGTGCTTTAGCATTTAACTGCCTAGAACTCCTTGTCCTTGGCAGCTGGAACTTTTCTTTCTATGCTTATCTGATTTAGGAAATATACTTTTTTTTAATGGAACCTAATTTAATGATCAAAAAGAAGGTTGGCCAAATTGTAGAATTCTACTTTTTTTAAAACTAATATTCCTCATGTCCTTATTTCATTTATGAATTTTAGGAATTCCTTCCAGGGTGGTTCATATGATTACTTAGTTTCATTTAAAATAACTCATATTGACTGTAACAGTAACATATATTTTATGTAGGATATAGTCCTAGATCAAGTATTCTAAAATTATATTGGATTTTCCCATCCCAAGTAGTATTTTCAAGGAAAATTAAGCCAGTTTGTACTAATGAAAACCTAATTTACTTGAACTATATGTGTGTAAATGAAATGGAGTGCAAAGCAGAATTATGTTCTTTTATATAACCCTGACTAAGTTTTATGGTGTTGAGGATGAGAAAGTGGAAAAACTCCAAAACAGCTGATGCATTTTGATGTATTTCCGCATTTTAGCAGATCCCCCTACAATCTTAAAAATCATAAAGGTATTTTTTCTAGAATACTTTCATGAGCTTTTAATAATTCTCATGTGTAAAATAAAAGTTCTGTTTTAACTGCACAGTAGGTACTTTCACTGGAAAATGCTTCCAACCAAATTCTACATTTTTTTTTAACTAGTACAGTATATTTTAGAGTTTTTTTCAGAACTATTCAACACCACTTCTGTCTGAAAAAGTGTATGCATAGGTGGGTGTTGATTAATGGTGCTAAAAACACTTTGTGTAGGATCTTATGCTAATTACCCTTTATACCCTAACCTGTGTCAGTTTTAACAATCTAAATTAGCATTTTCTCTTAGGACTAGAGGAATGTGAGAATTGTGAAATTGGCTCAGTAAGCTGAATTAACAGTGCGAAAATTGAGATGTTCTGTCTTTCCATATTAACATCTGCTGCTTGTACTAAATGTGATGTTCTAATCTAAGTGATGGAGACATTACCCCACTCCCTTTGAGAAAAAAAAAAAAAAGACAAAAAGAAAGAGGAAGAAAAATGGGGTGTGGAAAGAGAAATAAAAATCTTGCTACATTGTAAAAAAGTGTAATTGGTGACAATTGTTATCAGCAGTTCCAGGTAATCATGTCTGGAATAATGGATTTTTGACATGCAAGTCTTGAAAATTGGTTGCATTATTGTTGATGCAAATAGTTTAGTTTCTTTCCTATTACTGCTGTAGTATAATGGAACACAATCTTATAGGCAGTGGGTGATACAGAGAGCACATTGCTCAGATAAAATCCTGATTACAAATGGTTCCATTTGGTTTATTTTATATTCTAATAGGAACATAAGTCTTTCTGGGCTCATTACATTATTAAAATAAAAACCCACGTTTCTGAAGAGAATAGGAAGTTTTTATTATTGTTTCTTCTTTTAAAATATTGTGAGGATTATTCAGATTTTAGATTTTAGACACTGAGTTGATAAACAGCAGTAATCAATGGCAGTGAGAAGGAATTTGTGTTTTCAAAATATAATGACCTCTCCCAGACTTGTGAACTGCCCATTGTTGCTCTATATTATCATAATCAATACTGCCTAAAATATTTCTGGGCTGTCAGGATGGCATCTGTGTAAGAAGCAGCATCCAGGCAGCAGTGACTCACTCCAGCTGAGTGCCAGTCAAACTGCAACATCCTGCAGGCTGTATTTACTGTTCCTGGGAGCACGAGGCTGGAATTAAAAATGCCTAAATCCAGTTGATGCTTGAAGATTCAACTTTGTTCCCAGAATTCAGGCACTTAAAATCAAAAAAAAAAAAAAAAAAAAAGAAACAAAAAAAAACCCCAACAACTCAACAACAACCACTCAATGACAGCAACAACTGAAAAGGCATTTTGGGTATTTGGATGCAAAAGGGAGAGGTGTAAGCCACACCAGGTGACTGATGCCATGTTAACTTAGCCTTAATGGGATCAAGGATGCTCATGGCTGGCTTGGAAAAACCTGGGGGCTTGGCAAAGCCCCGCAGGGCTCCAAAGCCCTGTGTGTGCTGGTTAGGCAGGAGGATATGGGAGGACTAGAAAGATGTCAGTCCCAGAGCTTACTTTCAGCTCACAGCTATTCCATAATGATGCTGATGACCTGAGCTCTTGGAGCAAATGGAAAGGTTGGAGAGAGCTGGTTCAAGGCCTCAATTCTCATTCTTCACCACTTGGCAGCGGAAGGAAAGAGGGGCAAGAACTTCCCATTTCTATTTTCCTTACTGCTTTTGCTCAGACTTGTAAGAAAGATAGAAATAATGAGTTTGGCCCCCAGTCATCACTTCATTAAAATAAAAATCCTTCCTGACAGCTCAAATGTGATCTTTAAAATCTTATTACTTGTCAGAATACACTTTTGTCCTATTTCTAGCCAAGAACATTTTAAATGATTTCTTTTTATTTTATTTTTTCATCCCTGCAGCATTGCTATATACAGCCCTTCAGAATCATTGTGTCATTTTCCAAGAATTCAGTTTGAATTGAATTTCCAGATCTTAAAGGGACTCCTGACAAAACAGATTACAAATAAAAAAATACAGAAGGCAGCATGTTACCCCAATTATGGTAGTTACTTTCATGCTTCTTTGTAAACTAGCCTAATTGAAGAGATCAACAAAATGGTTTTGAAAGGTCTGAAGGTCTGGCTAAGTGAAAATATAAATGACTTGTCATCCCATTGGCATTTTGGGGTTTAAGCATGTACTTCCATTAGATACCTGTTTAAGTGTCTATCTAAAGTAGCACTTCAAAATGCAAGCATCACTCCAGCCTGGACTTGATGATCTTAAAGGTCTTTTCCAACCTAAATGATTCTATGAGTCTATACTTTAGCCTCCTGCACAGCTCACACCAAGTTTGTGCCAGCTAAGCATATAGGCTTATGCACCGTGATTTGCTAGTTTCTTGTCTAACTCTATGAGTTAGTTGTTCACTAAACATGCTATTTACGTTTTCTTTTATCATTGCTTGGACATCTGCAATAAGAGTGTTACTATAACCTGACAATCAGCTACTGGTAGACATAAAATCAATTCTTAAGCACCTGTGAATTTTCCCTCGTTTCTTCCACTTTCCGTTAAAGAATGATAAAAGTGATAAATTGCAGTTTAGTTTGTTACCAGAAGGGACTTCTTCCCAAACACCCCGAAATGCTCAACAGTATCATGTGCCATTCCTGCCCCATGATCTAAGACAAACCTTTTCCTGCACTAACAGGTAAGTGACCCCTTTCAAGCCACTTTCTTATATTGCTAGGTATCACAGTCCACACTGACTAGTTATTGGGCCTTTCCATCAACTGGAAGCAGATTGATATGTATAAGCTAGTATCAGCTTTGCTAGTTCATCTGCTTTCTCCTTACAAAGTTAACGTAATCCTACCCTGGGCAATTGCTTGCCCCTAAAACCATCTCTGACTAGCATCTCTTAGGACTGGAATATTTAATCAATTATGTTCAGAGCTGTGACAGGAAGATGATTCTGGCAGTGTCATATTGCATGTGCTTCAGTGCTGAACCTTTTTGGTAAACTTGATTTTTATTAAATATGTCTGATTTATGTTCTATAGTCTCTTGGGGGTGAAAAGGCAAATTAATTTAATAACAGATTCACTTTCTACCAACATCTGTTTGCAATCTGGCTAGACTGTTATAAATATCACTTCCCTGTGTATCAAAATGAAGTCTTGTATTACTTACACTGAGTTCTAGAAAAGATTCCAGAACTCTTTCACTTGGGAAAGATATATTTTACTTATTTTATTTTACTTTCTAAAGTTAAATAGTATCGCATTTGGACGTTAAAAAACAGTGATTTACCATTCCCCAGATGGTAACATAAGCAATAGTATTATCTTGTTGCAAAAGGCTGCAGAAATTAGGAAAAAAAAGATGCCAAGCCAAAATTATATTTTTTTTTCCCCCTTCTCTTGGAAACCAATGGAAACCAACCCGTCCCATTAATCCAATTGCTTTATATTTTTGTTCTTTACATCATGGAAATGTTTAGGAAGAGTCACTATTGGTAGAAGCAGTCCAAGTGGTAGAACAAGTCCAAACAGAAAGGCTGAAGAGACAACAATCTCAGTACCTTCAGATGTTGGGCACCACCACTATGCAAATCACATCAACTTGTGAATTTCTGCAGTGCTGGTGAAGAATATGTCCTTAAACGCTTTGTCGGATCAGGGCCACAACCCTCACATCTTTGAAGTGTTAAGACCAGAAGAAGCATCCCAGAGTGGAGCAGAAGGAGGTATGGCTGCAGAGAATATTAAAAACTGGGAAGGACACTTTGATTTTTAGAGGGATTTTTTTGGTGGTGAAGGTCCTGCCTTCAGCCCAAAGATCTGAACTGGTATCTCTGAGCCTTCCCTTAATTAGTTAAGAAAATAATCTGTTGGGTGCTATTTGCTCTTCTGTCTTTCTGCTGATGTAGAAACCTGTGTAATGAATGTCATTTAGTGGGACTGTTATTTTAGAAAGATTGCTCTGTCCTTTATGCTGAGGAAAGCCAAGACAAAGCCAAAGACCCTAAACTCCAAGCACAGAGTAATGAGGTGCATGGTAATTGTGCGGCAGTTCATTCCACAGACTCATTCCATACCTCCTGCTTTCTCTTTGCTAGTATAAAAGCATTCCCGTGTACATGAGAGGTGACGTTATTACTTTCCACTCACAGTTAAAACAGTCTGTACCTAAGCTGTTGAGCTGGGCAGGCAATGAGGCTGGAGGAGCTGGACCCAAACAGCAAGTCTGTGGGAAGACACTGGACGGGAGAGAACATTCAGTGCAGCCTGAGCTCTTTATGGTATTACTATGTTCTTTATCACTTTGCACTTCCAAGGCAAAAAAGGAATTACTGCTAAGGCTCAGCCCACGGTTTCCACAACAGGTTAAGTTCTCACATCAGTGATGGCGAATTGCTTTGACTTCCTTCTTCCACAGTTCTTTACCCTGTCTGCAAATTCTCTGTATCTGATTTCTCTATCCTTTTCATAGATTTTACTCTTCCTCTTCTCATCTCCATTCTCTGACATTTCTTTCAATTATTTTTTTCCCACAATATGAAATTCTTGCATCTAGTTATTCTCTTCCAGGGCCTGGAAGAGTCATCACCTGAGAAGGTGATGGTTGCTTCTGACTTCCTTCAGAGTTGAATACTCCATCTCTTTTTAAGTACTATCTTCCAGCCTTGAAGCATTTATATGCCTTTTGAATTAAAAATTCTCATCACCTTTTCTCCTGAAAGCTCTTCTGTACTTCCTATGTGCTCATACAACATCACTGGTTTTAAGAGGATGTTACAAAGTACTGCAGTAACAGTCATAGTAAGAGTTAAGTCTTTTGTGAGATTAAGATCAGTCCTCAGAGCTACATCATCTCACATCTTTCCTTTTTCTTCCATTGCATCTCTTTCTTATACATTTTTGACCTTTCTGTGCAAACTGGTAGAATTGTCTCCTGCAATTGTGTCTCTTTCCTGATAAAATTTCTGGCATTCCTTTACCTTTTTTCGTCTCAGCTATTGTGCTCAGTGTTTATATGCACCCATCTGGAGACCTGGTTAGGAAGCATAGGCCAAAGTGCCAGAGGTAGAAACACAGCCCTGTCAGTTCACATTGGCATGAAAGATTTGCACCCCTCTTCCGTGTCTCATGATGTCCAGTCAAAATCAAGACCTGAACAAGGATCTCAGGCCAAACTCTGAATAAAAAGAAGCAAAGGTAATATGAAGATGATGCACCTCAAAGGATATGACTTCTTGACACATCTCTTAGCATCCAAATTATTTGTTTCAGATTGTTGCCATTATAGACTATTTAAAATCCTTTTGCAATCCTGGATGCTTAGTTACCTTGGCAGCAAAACATGTTATCCCAACATGTAGCTGGCTATTAAACTGCATGCATCTTACCAACCTCTGACTGAATACAGAATGTGCCATCAAAAAGAATGAAATCTCATGATCTGAGGGAGCAAAACAAAACAAATCTCTCCAGTTTACTACAAGGAAAAGAGGAAAAACTGCCTGGTTGTGGCAACCCAAACTTCAACTCAGTTCTTTCCTTGTGTCTGTATGTAGGGTTTGATTGGACTCTGTGCAAAATTCTTACCAAGGCAAACGTTAGAAGAGCTTCTGCCATTACTGTTTTTAACTGGTAAAGTAATGCCTTTGTATTTTAAGGTAGAATTGCATTAGGAAATGTTGTCTAAGCAAAGACATTAATCAAAGATCCCTAGAGAACATATACAAGTAACGATGTTTATACTTTACCTTTTGGTTCCCCTAGTACAAGGCAGAAGAGAAAGGAAGGAGGCAAGACAGTCACTCTCTTTGAGCCAGAGAAGGAACACATATCCCAGATTAGCTTCTCTGAGTGACTTTGGAGACATATGTAATATCAGAAATGGGAAAGCTGTGACTCCCAGGATTTCCAAGGTGCACTGGAATTGTACAGGATGGCTAAACAATCACCACCATAATCTCCACACTGAAAGAGGACTGTTATTGTATAGGAACATTTAATTCTTTTTGTTTGATTTTCTTATTTTTGCACTTGCATAGCAAAAGTCTAACTTTGAATGCTCTGGCTTAAGGTAAGCACACTGCTGCTTCCATTATGGACAATCACTCCTCGAAGCTAGACTGCACTTTCCAAGCATCTTTAACCTAACAGATTGGGGGAAAGTGAGGTCATGAGTGTCTCTAGCTGCAAGATCCTGGCTGTAAGGAAATAATGTTAATTGCCCAATTGCCAAGAGGTTTATCTCTTGACAAGTGTTAACCTGAGCTTCTTTGGTAAATGGTAAGATAGTGGATAAAGAGTCTGAAATACAAGATCTCCACAAACCCACCTACCACCTGCAGCCCATCTGCTTAGCAACGATGGGCATAGTGAAATAAATGTGTAAAGTTGTATTTAACATGTAACTGAACAAAATCAAACTCCTAGTCCTAACATACTAGCCCCAAAACTCCATATTTATTTAGGGTTGACCTCACAGCCTTGAAGAGTGGTTTCTTTCTATGTGACCCTGCCCATGACAATGCAACATGATGCTGATTAGCAGCGCAGCATCAGAACACTTTGTTAAACATATAGAAGTTTAGGATTTTTTTTTTAAGAGATGGATTTTCTCCTGTGAAACTTTCTTCCCCATAAGATAATATGACTCCAGTGGACATTGCCATAGTTCAATATTTCTTTGACTATGTTTTCCTTCTGTATTTTTTTTCCAGCCCTTGCAGACGACAATTTCATAAGGAACCACCTGACCATTTGAAGCCATTTGGATGAATGTGACCTGAGAGTGCAAACATTTTGAAACAGATGGAGATTAATTACATCGGATTATGAAGCGGTAGATGAGAAACTAATGGAAAGTCAACAGACCCAGATTTGACCACTGTTCTGCTGAAAAAAACCTAACTGTTGTATGATCTTGGACAAATCTATCTAAGTCTTTGTTCTTTCTTTGTTGGCTTTGTCGGCTTTATCCTTTCAAATACAATGCTCTCTGGGACAAGGATTGTTTTTTCCTATGTCTGTACAGTGTCTAATACAAGAAGTTTCAGCCTTGGTGGAAATCTTCAAGTGGAATTGCAAGAATAGTAATTATGGAGTCTTTGTATCCAGTGTCACAAACCCTTAATGAGTTAATAGAGAACTGTCAGTATTAATATTGAAGGAAGGACAACAGATACAGCCAAGAGGGGGAAAAAAAACACCGTCGGTGCTTGAAAAATCCATAATAGAGGAAGAGTTTCTTGTGGAGTCTGTTTTATTTAGACAATAAGACATTTGTTCAAATTACAATAGACATTCAAACAGTTCTTATTATAAACTTTAAAATCCCGAAGGAAGATTTTCTTTTCTTTTTTCCATTGAAGTCTATAAGAAAGAGAGAAAGGTTCTTACTTTCTTGTTGCCCTGAGAGACACTTTACTACCAGCAAGTGAAACATTTGCTAAATATAATGTTTTATTTTTTATATCAAAGTCTTTGACCATACCCATTGTTTATAAACATTTTCCGGTTTCTTTAGTGTCCTTTCCTTTTTCTAAAAAGCTGCAGCTATTCAGAGTGGAAAGTAACAATGGGGTTCTGAGCAGTGCAGTGTACCAAATGTATTGTACTGAATATCCCTGCGTATTTGAGAATGATGAAAATGATAGAACCTAAGTTTGTACTGCTGGGAAAAAAAAGCATACAATTGTGAAATTCTATTGATATATAAATGTTCTTTGGGTTCACAGGCTAAGCCTGGTGATGGGGAATGAATGTGTTTACATATCTTAATTTCTTTGAAGCAGAATGTTTATCATTTTAGCTCCTCACTGTGAATAGAAAGCAGGGCTTACATGGTCACTGAAAGCAACAAAGGATTTAAATGAGTTTGCAGCATAATTTCCCCGAGCTTTCAGGATAGTGCAGCAGTAGGAAAATAGCACATCCAATAAGCTGCTTCTTGTGAAAAAACTGGAGTTAGGAAGACATGGACTAAGAGAAGGATCCTGCAAATGCTTACACTTGTAAGTAGTTCTAACATTTTCATGGTTCAGGCCCATAAGCACGTAAGCATGAAGTGTTTGAAAAGTCCAATTCACTTCAGTTGGACCACTTACGTGTTTAAATTGGACACATGCTTGGTATTCTGCTGGACCAGCATGCCCAATCTGATACTTACAGCAAAAAATGAGTAATGCATTAGATCATCATGGAGAGAAGAAATTTCCAGGACAAAGGGGTTAGACTGCAGGAAATTCCTACTCTTGTGGGTAAAAACTAACTTGCAACATTTGTATTTAAAAGTTTCAAAAATAGGTACTATTTTCAGCAGCAAATGTTGTGAGTACAAGTTTATTACAATTTTTAAATACTGGCAAAGATTAGGCTGGCGTCCTCTTCCCTGAGTGATCCCACAGACATTCACATGAGTTCAAACAGGCCATGAATAACTCTGCTGAATATACCCTGCTTCCCTCAACACTCTCTGCCCCTCTCTGGTACCTTTCTGCTCACCTCAGAATAACAGCAGAAATATTTTTGGAGAGGCCTTCTGAAGCTGCATTCTTGTAATTTACACACCTCACATTCTAAATTTGAACTCACACCTGATGCTACTAACATCTGCCCTGCTCCTGTTACTGAAACTAAATAATGCCATTGGTTTATGCGGTGATATTTGCTGCTACTATACTGTGATAGAATCGTTTAGGTTGGAAAGGACCTTTAAGATCGTCAAGTCCAGCCGTTAACCTAGCACTATGAAGTCCACCACTAAACCATGTTCCTAAGCACCACATCTACACACCTTTTAAATGCCTCCAGGGATGGTGACTCCAGCACCTCCCTGGCTGGTCCATTCCAATGCCTAACGATCCTTTCTGTGAAGAAATGCCTCCTCATTTCTAGCCTGAACTTCCCCTTGCACAGTTTCAGACTATGCCCTCTTGTCCTGTCACTGGTTGCCTGGGAGAAGAGACCAAACCCCACCTGGTTATAACCTCCTTTCAGGTCGTTGTAGAGGGCGATCAGGTCTCCCCTCAGCCTCCTCTTCTCCAGACTAAACACCCCCAGCTCCCTCAGCCGCTCCCCATCAGACTTGTGCTCCAGACCCTTCACCACCTTCGTTGCCCTTCTCTGGACATGCTCCAGCACCTCAAGGTCTTTCTGGTAGCCAGGGGCCCAAAACTGAACACAGGGTTCGAGGTGCAGCCTCACCAGTGCCGAGGACAGGGGGACGATCACCACCCTGGTCCTGCTGGCCATGCTATTTCTAATGCAAGCCAGGATGCTGTTGGCCTTCTTGACCACCTGGGCACACTGCTGGCTCATATTCAGCTGGCTGCTGACCAATATCCCCAGGTCCTTTTCCACCAGGCAGCTTTCCAGCCACTCGTCCCCAAGCCTGTAGCGTTGCATGGAGTTGTGACCAAAGTGCAGGACCCGGCACTCGGCCTTGTTGAATTTCATACACTTGACTTTGGTCTGTCCATCCACCCTGTCCAGATCCCTCTGTAGGGCCTTCCTACCCTCCAGCAGATGAACACTCCCACCGAACTTGGTGTCATCTGCAAAATTACTGAGGGCGCACTCAATCCACTAGTCAAGATCATTGATAAAGACATTAAACAGAACTGGCCCCAGCAGTGAGCCCTGGGGGACATCTCCGGTGACCGACCTCCAGCTGGATTTAGCTCCATTCACCACCACTCTTTGGGCCCAGCTATCCAACCAGTTTTTTACCCTGCAAAGACTACATCTGTCCAAGCCTTGAGCAGTCAGTTTCTCCAGGAGAATGCTGTGGGAAACAGTGTCAAAGGCTTTACTAAAGTCTAGGTAGATGACATCCACAGCCTTTCTCTCATCCACTAAGCAGGTCACCTTGTCGTAGAAGGAGATCAGGTTAGTCAGTTTGTCACATTTCAGAATAAAGGGGGCAACACTTGCGGTAGCAACCTCAAAGGGTAAAATAGATGCTTGGGCAGGAAGAGGGTGCCCAGATCTCGGAGAATAGAGTCTACTTTCCAGTGCTGACTGGCCTAGGAGGTACCTAAATAAAGTGGTGTCCACATTATAGAGCTTCCAGGCTGTGAAGATACCTGAAACAAAAGAATGATTTCTTCAAGCTATGCCACAAGGCTACCACAAAGCATTTCATATGATTTGCTTTCACCAGGATTCCTGGTTCTAACTTTGCCAAACCACAACATCTTTGGCACACCAAGAAGCCTGTGCATGGGTTTGGTCCCTTATTGATCGAACTACATTGAACATGGAGCCAGAACTGGGAATACACACAAAGCATCATATGTCCTGAGTGCTTTCTTAGTCCTAGGGCTAGGTGGAAGCTCCTGTAGGTCGTTGGGGAAGCCCCTTAGTTACCCCGTGCTCCTCTGCTGTCTCACCAGCTCCTCTGGGCAGAGTGCTCTGATGGGGAGAAAACCCCATGGAGTGGGTGGTAATAGGGCTTGCCAAGAGACAGGGCTGAAGCTGCAGATTTGGGTCTTCTGCAGCAGTATATGGAAATAAGAAAAGTTATTTGTCTTTCATCCCTGCCCTGTATCTTCATAGTTTTGGCTTCATAGGGTCCCTGACACATCTGTACAAGAAGAAAGATTCACTCGGTTCCTAGGATTCGTAGCTTCAGGATAATATTTTAGTGATATTTTCTGGAAAAAAAAGAGCACACACCCTTGAAATGTCAATCCTGCTTGACACAGTTAAGTATCCTATGTCAGTACAACTTGCTGGAGCCACTATAATATAACAGAATATCAGTTTATACATCGTAGGTCCTGTTCCCTTATTCTGCTTCACAAAATTGGAGAACAAGGTCTGGTGGTGGTTTTGCTTTCTTTTTTTGAAGATATTTTAATTATCTGTGACTGTCTGCATCGCATTTGGAAATGCAATTAGCTTCATACATTTGGACTGTTCTCTGCAGACATCAGGTGCTAAGAAAAAAGTGCTAAGAAAATTCACGAAAGCTATCGGCTCTCTTGCATAGCAGCTGGCTGAACAGATAAAGGGTTGGGCTTTCTTTTTGAAAGTGGACAAGCCTTTGAAGTCAGCAAAATAACTCTTCTGGTTTAGATTCAATTTTCAGTCAATTGCCGGTCAGATTAGCTGTAGGACTGCTAGTGTCTTACTGGTGATGAGCTAAAGCAATTAGATGCCTGAAGCTTGTCATCTCCTTGTTAACAGGCTTCTGGGTATGCCTGCAGCCCCCTTATTTGCAGAAGACTGTAATTCAAATGACATCTGTGAGTTATTTATAGGAAACCAGTGCTGGAGCTGTAACCCATATAAAATCAGCCACTATTTTAGTTCCCTGACTGAGACACATTCGCCAAGACTCCCGTGTTTCAGGATGCTCCTGATTTCAAATGTAAGGTCAAGGCTGACCTGTGGTTTTTTATTTATGTCTTTTGTCCAGCTGTATTCAGAAATCTTACTACTATTCTGTGTTTAACCTCTGTTGCAGGCTCAGTCCTAGGTATAAGAATTTGAAAAGAGTGCAGAAATAGGCAGAGGTCAGCAGGCAGCTTCAGGACTCCGTTAGTAGACAGCTGCTGAGCAGCCTAGCAGAGCTGGTGTTTCTCAGAGTACATTCATTCACAGAGCTCATAAGGAAAGTACTCGGATACCGGGAAGGAAATTCAGGAGCATATCTGCGCAGTCAGCTGCAGAGATGGAAATGATGGGTAACAGCAACATTAACTGTGAGAAAGGAGTTGCATCTGCCTTGTCACTCATAAGCAGACACATTTTCTCCGCTTGCTGAATTCATCCACTGGTGTCATTATTCTGTGGATCGTGCCTGCTCTTTCTATCTCTGCAATGGCACCAAATCAAACTTTCTTGCTTTCCCCCTGCAACATACAGGAATCCATCACATTACTTCAGCTCCGTCTAATCCAGTGTGACACCTTCTGGGTTAAGCCCACAGAATAAATACAGCAAATTTGGTTAATACTATTTATCAGATTCTCTTTTCATAACTTCCCCTCTTTCCTGCTCCATTTCCCCTTCCCCCTTAAAAATTACCTGGAAAAAATTAATCTTCTGATCACAGACAGATGTTTAAATTTGAGTTGAACAAGTCTGATTAGTGTGTAGAACTAAAAATTAGAATTGTGCTGCCCCCTTGGTCTTACTATATATTAAGAGTATTATTTAAGAATAGGTGTAATTTACCTCAGAGCAAAAAATTGATCAGATCAATGCATATCAAAATGATGCATGAGTGCTGAGATTATGGTAATTAATTAATCACCTAAATGTACATTCAAAGTGACATTTGACAAAGAAGAGCCATAAAGTTCAAAATTAATGAGTAATCCACTCAAAATGCACGTCTATTTTAACATCATTTATGCAGACCTTTCATAATTCTTTACAAATACTAATAAAACAAGTATGTTTTGACTATGGAAAATAACCTTAAAAGCATATTGGGATCCATTTTTATTACCACTCAGTTATCTCCAGGATAAGTGTATTTCTGCTATACACAGGAAGATGTCAGATTGACACATCCATTCAGGAGTGCCAAACCGTGTTCTTTCTCACTGCTATATTGCTTCCAGTGAGAGGTTCTGTCACGGGATCTTAATTACACCTGCTGTTGATAAAGCTCAAACCAGATTAAACACAACATGTTCTTCATTGCTGCAGTCATTCCTCAGTGATATTAGGAATCAGAAGTAGAACTGAGGGAACTGGCGGAGGAAGTGGCTAAGCCACTATCCATCATATTTGAGAAGTCATGGCAATCCGGGGAAGTTCCCGTTGACTGGAAAAGTGGAAATATAACTCCTGTTTTTAAAAATGGAAGGAAGGAAGACTTAGGGAACTACAGGATGGTCAGTCTGACCTCTGTGCCTAGCAAGATCATGGAGTAGATTCTCCTGGAAACTAAGTACATGGAAAATAAGATGATTGGTGACAGCCAACATGGCTTCACTAAGGGCAAATTGTGCCTGACAAATTTAGTGACCTTCTGTGATGCGGTTACAGTATTGGTGGATAAAAGAAGTCTGATCCAAAACTGCTGTACTTCAGCTCATTCAGTAAGCAGTTATTCAGGGCACATCACCTTTGGAGTAAATTTGTTTACATCTTCTGAATTTGCAGAACAGTGGAGGGAGTACAAGATTGTGTAAAACGCCATGCAAACACGGGGGGTGCAGAACAGGAGATTTCAGTAAGAACCACATCTTTTGTTGGCACAGAGGGGAAGAAGAGCAGAGCATTTATACAAGCACAGCAGTGAACTCAGCTTAAAATAAGATATAAGGGCAAACCTCACACATTAATCAATACACACACAAAAATCTAAGTAGAAATCTAATCCAAGTAGAAAATCTAATCTAAGTAGAATATTTTCTACCTACTTATCCATAGAAACTACTTATATTTTGGTTTTGCAAAGGATTTATGCTGTTGTGATCACCTCTGAACACCTCAATTAACCATTGTTATCAATTTCTTATTTCTCATACTTGTGCAAGTGAGAATTTAGATATTTATTTTATGTGTTCATATATTTATATGTGTATTTATAATTGCTAGGGGTCTAACCTCCTACTTTAATGGAGCTCTAACCCATACATTAGACAGAGTCTCGAAACTAATTTCACTCAAAAGTGGACATTTATAGTGAAAGGCTGAATTGCCTTCTAGTTTTCACTGACTGTATTATATATATGTCCAGGGACTGTAATGAGAGGTGGGACATCTAGTTCACATATAGAAATGTACATCTCAGCACTTAAATCGAAGCATCTCAGTGTGCATGTTGGATATCACTCCTGGCCTTTCAGCAGTGCCTTTTGTCCCAATTATATGACAGTATCAGTAATATTTTCTTATTTTTCATAAAACCTTATTTTCTGGAATTAGAATTTGGCTTATATTTATATAAATGTTTTCTGGGCTTGAAGGCTGAAAAGTGTAAACATAAAAATAATTCCTAGCTGAGCATGTGACAAGCACATAAGCAAGAATTCGGATACGATCAGAAAAAACAACAAAAAAATTACTAACAACAACAATAAAAAAAAAACCTAAACCAAACAAAGAAACAAAAAAAAACCCTCAAAATCTAGCAATTTTAAAACCAAAATAGCTAACTGGGAACTTCTTAGCATTTGGACTGGCAGAGTAGACAATTATTTGAGTTTTTGTAAAAACACTTTAACCTCTTTCCATCTACTCAAAATAACTACGGAGGAAGTCTGGTGAAGGAGACTTTGGGATCAGGCAGATACAGATTTTTAACCTCCCACACTAAAATTCCACTCCATTAATTTCTCTGAAAAGTCCCTATCACCATGTGTGCACTGCAGCCAATGAATGGCAATAATACATCACTGGTATGTTAATAAAACTAATATTTGTGTTCTGGATGACAGGACACTGGTTTGAAAATTTAGGAGCCTTGGAATTGCCTTTTCAACTCTCCTGCCAGACAACTGTGAACCCTGTAAAGGTCATTCCTTACTCTGAAAGCAGCTGTTTTCTCAGCTTCAAAAGATTTTCCTATTTTTGGAAGTCTTGTCTGTTTAATCTGTAAATTCTCCAGTGTGGAGACTGTCTTGTTATGCACAGAAAGGGGTCTTGATCTCACAGGACCTCTATGTTTTGCCATAATACAAATAACATTAATCTCATACATGTTTGCCCTTGTTTAACCTGGTTATGTGTATGGGCAAAGCATCTCATTTGGTGCGCACATTTTGAAAATGAGAGTTACTTTCTGAATTGCTTTCAGTTGATGATTTAAATCCATTTTATGGTCACTTAATGATAAAGAGTGAGCTTCATTTACAAAACAGAACTGTTTCACAGTTAGGCTAATGCATCTTGTATATGAACATTAATTTCCAAAATATTTATAGCTTGCTCAGGTGGCACAACCTGATGTGGTCAACACGTTGTGGATCAATATATTGTCCACAGGACTATAAAAATTGAAGAGATCCATAAAAAGATTTTGACATAGTAATCCTGACAACACGCAACCATACCTTTTCAAAATGCATTTCTACCGTTTAATGTATGCAATCCTGGTTAACCGTTTGGTTAAAAGTGAAATGTTTGATTTTCCTATAATGGTTCTGTTTGAGTCACTTGGCTCTGTCATATTAATAAGACCTCATAAACCACTTGGATATAACTCAGAAATTTCCAAGTCATGATAGCAAAGACAAATGGTATATAAAACACTTCAGTGTCATGCAAAAACAACTCTAAGCTTCCTGTGGGAACTTCCTTCCCTCATCTAATGTTAAGCCTTCATGTAGACAGTGAGCACCAGCGGATCAGCAGTGATTTACCTCTGTTTTTAGAATCAGATCTCATTTCTCCAGCCAGCTCTGTTCACAACAGCCCAGACAGAGTCAAAATTTAGGCTTCCTGTTCCAGATGCAGAAACAAATCCAAGACATGATGGGCTTGGCACTCATGTGATGGAGAAAAGCGGTAGTTGCTGCATTGAGTGTGAACAGAGATCTGAGAGAAAGGTGCGTTTGGAGTCCAAATGTTGTAGTCTATGATTAGAAGACAGGGATCCAAGAATGGAGATCTCCACAGAAAAGGGAACAAAGCTGACCAAAAGTTGGAAGAGGAGCTATACAATCTCATGCATATGTTTTTGCATGTGGGTTCATAGGTTTCCACATGCGACAGAACATAATAGCTCCTCTGGAGTAATTTTTGTTGTTTTGGCTGAGTTGTTTACTAAAACCACACAAAAAGTCCTTATAAAAGAGCAGAGAGCTTGAAAGCATCATTCAGGCACCATAGGGCCTAGACAATGCATAAATTCTTTGCTCATTATTTCTGAAAAATTTGCTCATACCCTCTTACCAGCTTATGCTGATTGTCTTAAAAAATAAGAAATATCCCTGACTGTTTAGCACAGAAAGGAAAAGACAGCATTAAAGCATAAATGATGAAACAGCAGACAAAGTTGATGCCAGGGGCAGGCTGGTGTAAGTTTCCCCTATAATTATTAAATTATACAAAAGATAACTTCCTAATTTGGAACTGATTATTTTTTTACTTCATAAAACTACAGGGATAATTCATTCATTGCCCTTTTCTGCTCCCTTTAATTAGGTATTTTCGACAAGTTCCTTCTTCAGTTTCAAAGTTGTTATGAAGCAGGGGTAAGACAAGATTTTTTTTCTCTGAATAATTTTAGATAACAATGGCAGGATATTGAAAACATTTCCTCAATGGGGGAAAACTTTCTGCATCTTCAGAGTGCCCCAACATATATAAAACTGCTGCATGAAAGTAAAGCAAAGCTAAAGCAAACTAAATCCCTACATATTTCACTTGATGCAAGAGCAAAATGTGACATAATACTTCTAGGTCATCCTAGTGCCTTCAGCACAGCAGTGTCCTACAGGTTCTCTGGCATAGTAGTATTGCTAGTCCCAAGCATAACTACTAGCTACCTTCCACATCCTGACTAGATGAGCTTGCCTTTTGACACTTTACCTGTCTATTCGTTTTACAGTAAGGACACACTGGATAAATTGCATAAATAGGCCCTGGAGTAGAAACGGAAGGATCCCCAATCCAGGATAGTACCCCAAGAGATTCTGACTCGCCACAGCTCTCTGCCTCTAAATGTCTTGCGCACCTTCCTGCACCCTCTATAAATGGATGTTGCCTCCTCCTCCTCTTGTGCCTCCCCCTCCCCCTCCTCCTCCTCCTGATATTTTGCAGAAAAATGCCTACCGTCTGCTCTGTTTTATGCTGAAGATCAGTGTTTTCATTGTTAGACACATTCTGAGTGTGCTCATCACATTGGGCTCCTGTGAGATGGAGGAAAGCTTTGTTGATGGGTCCTGGGCAGACCTGGCAATCATACGTTGAGCCCTGTCAAAGTGGTGGCAGCTTTGGGGACAGCATAGGGCCTGCCAGACATGCTGGGAATCATTTAGTGGAAACATAGATGCCATAGATTTTCAAAGCTCTAAATATTTATGGAGACTTATTTATTCCCTGCACTGAGAACCAAAAAATTGACTGAATGACTACAAACTAATGATAGACCTGGGAGTCACACCTAGCTACCCAGAGCATCCAATTTAGTACTTAATCACAAGTGCTTTCACAGATCTAGGGGGGCTTAAGGTTTGTATTTGCATTGCTGAATTGCAAGTCTCCTCTCTTTTAACTTGACACATATCTAATAAAAAAATATATGTGAGGAATCAGGCTGAGCTTGATGCTCATGTTGAGTGTGTGTCTTTTTTCACTGATGTTAATTTTCAGCTCAGTTCATTCTAATTTGTTCCATTGAATGTTTGGAATAAAAATGTTTCTGAGGCAGTGGTCATAGTCATCCCTGCTATTGCCACAGACAATGCCAGGAGGGAGAGTACAGCCTAAAGCAGAGAGGAACACTTGAGATCCCCAAGTAAAGGGAAATTAGTTAAAATTCTAAAAATTGACAAAGTGATCAAAATATCTCTTCTTGAACAAATGAATGAAAAATAATTTCATGAAATTATAAAGACTATATTATATTTATCTGCTTACTTTTTAACTTGCTTTGGGTTTAAAGGAAATATTTGTAATATTGCTCAATGTTGGCACTGAAAATTGAGTAATGAGAGAAAGAGCAATGCTGATATTAGCTTCCTTTTTTTATATATAATCAATTATTTCAGCAGAAAAATGCCTTCTCATGTGTTCCTCATAAGTTCTGTTTATGATATTAAGACTAGAGGAAATTTTGTCAAAACCCAAACTGTCAGAAATGTTGCACAGGATTATAGCGAGGAGTAATTCAAGTACCTACAGCAATATGCAATGCTCTATGGTGTACAAGAGCAAAGTGCCATTATGATTATTGCTAGGAACAATACAACATTTTCAAATACAGTCTAGTTCCCCAAAGGCTTGAAACTCCAATCCAGCTTCTCAAATTCAAAGTCAATGTGCGAGTATGCCAAAGTATGGCTGAAGGAAACAAGCACTGTGAATTTACCGAACACACTTTCACTTTGATTTTTTTTTCTTTCAAATTGTGTCCAAAATAAATCATTATGGTTTTCCTCATTTTCAGATGTTTATCATTAAAAAAATGAGTTCCAACTACTTTCAAAGTATTAAATACAGGTTTTGTTTAAACATTTAATTGTATATATTTATGTATATAGACTTGATGGGGGAAGGGTAAAACAATCCCCAAAGTAACTCTAAATCTCAAAGAAACTATACACAAATTAAAGCTCCGTATTATTCCACTGGTAAGGCTGTTCTGGAGAATTGCATGGACTTCATTACAAGGCAGTCAAGAAACATAATTAGAATCTAATGAATAAGAAAAATGCAGAAAAAAATATCCTGTCTTTTTCCTTAAGATCCCAAAGAAGCTTGGACTCAAGTATTAGTTATTCTACTGCAAATTAGAAGCACACTAAACACATCAGTGGAACTGAAAATAAAACTGGGTGTACATATGTTAGTCCATTGCTAATAATCCCACACTACAAAGCCCAAGCTTTTTCCTCAGTATCTCTCTCAATGTAAAACAAGCTGTACAGTGGAACTAAGGAGGCCTGCTTCCCTACAATTTGGTGTCCTGCCTCTCTCCACTTCTCCACATCATAGTATGGTGTGGAGCCATCACAGTACAACATCTTTCCTCCAGTACCGCCAAGGTCCCTACATACCCCAAGTCCTCCACTACCCCTCCAAGCAAGGGCCATTCATGCCGTGATGGTGCTACTGACCAACCCCTCATTAACTCAACTGGTCAGACATACAATGGCAACTGCTGAATTTGTACTTCTGCTGAAATTAAACCCTTCTTCTCTATCTGTTTTCTGTGGAATGTCATATTTTGAGACTTCACCAGCCTGTCAAATTGGTCAATAGGTTTTAAAGTTATTAAAAGAGTACAGAAAACAGGATGTAAACCCTGCATCTTGGGTTAATCAGACTCTTCATGCTAGAACTTCCTCAACTTTTCAGCAGAGTTTAAACTCAGAAATTTCTGGTCACGAATCATAGGTTTTATTTAGCTAGGAAGGTACCCTAGGATCAACTCTTGCCCACTTATAAGTATCACAATGAAACTACCAGGTTGGGTGAAGCTGAGGATTGAAATACAGACCTCTGCATTTGCGATAAAGGTCATGGGTCATAGGTGTGCTTTGTATTAGATTTTCACCCTCTGTGGAATACAAAAAAATTGGAGACCCAATACAAACTACTGAATTTTGAATCGTCTACTATGTTTTATGAGGTTGCATTTGTCATCCTATTATTTCCATGGGTTGACCATACCAAAAGAAACCTCATAAACCAAGACTTATGGCTTACAGGGAGCTTCCACCACAGACCACCTTGTCAGTGAATCTCCAGCTATCTGTACGGACAGGTTTAAGCTCACTTTCCAAGAAAATACATTTGTTTAATCAAGTTCAAGGATATGACCTGAAAAGTATCCCTAATTGGAGTGGGTTCACAAAAGCTGTCATATGGAAAGCAAGTGATATTTATAGGCCATGAGAAATCAACATGCAAAGCGGAGTTCTTAACTTTCAGTGGAATTTCTGAGAAACTTTCTGGTGAATTTAACTTTGATTGTGAAAATCACACTTATCTATTAACTGCAGTTAATTAATTAATAATATTTACAACTTCCCTTAGCAAAAAAATCAACAATAATTTAATAGATGTTCATTCATCAGGAATCACAGAAGACATTTGAAAATCAGAAAAAATAAGCTTGAAAAAATATCACTATGCATTTACTTGGAAAAATTCTACAGATATTTTCCAGAAAAGGAATAATTATTCAGTGTTAAATTTTCTCTCACCAAAAACTGCTATAGAAATTTTTCTATTGTTATTTTCTAGCAATTTTACAAGACTTTTCAATGTGTTAAAATATTTCCTCAACAGTGTGCTAACCTAGAATGAGGAATCTCTGAAAACAGTTCTTTGATTTGTATAACAAACAACCTATACAAACAAAATATAAATTAACCTTGGTTTTCAAAGCTATCATAGTAACAGTCTTATAAAATTTGGTATCTTTTACCTAATTCCCTAATTTAATAATTTCAGGGTATCCACTGGGAGGGTAAGTAGGTGTTTAATAAAGACATACATTTTCCCATTTTATTTTTTCTGCCCCAAGAGTAAAAATTTGACCAGTGTCTCATGTTGCACACTCTTGCATTTTAGGACATTACTTTCTTAAATTTCATTTTATGCCTTTTTAGAACAATTTCTCCTCTATTATCTAAATGAATAAAGCACCAAAAAAAGACTGATGACTTTGAGGGAACTTTTCGGTTATCTTGATTCTGAGAAGCCAAGTACAATTTTCAATTCCATCTTTGTTCCATTTGCAAAGATATATAACTACAATAAGAAGACGTTAGGATTATTTTTTTTTTTAATCAGACTTTGTCCGTGAGGGTGGAATTCATTGCATTAAATTTTAGGCATTTAAAAATTAGACACTGAAGTCTGAACTACTAAATGTAGGTAGGTTGTTCATTCGTGGTCAATTAATGGAATAGATGCTTCCAAGGCTGATTCATCTGACCTGAGTTACCTGGTTTAAGCCAAAATGTCTCTTGGATGTCTATTTCTCTCCACTGACTGCAAACTACTGCAAATAGACCTACTCAGTCTTAGATGGCAAGCTGTTAAACAGTAGATTACTCCTATGTCTCATCACCTAGATATGTCTTTAAGAAATTGCCTTGCTGGTCCAACTTCTTTAACTTTCAGGGTGGGAATTTCAAAAGTTCTGGCTGACTTCACAATGATGATCTTGGAAAGTCTCCTGCTAATTTCAGCAGAGAAATGTCAGAACAAGACTGGGTTTTGAGACTGGGTAATTTACACATTCTTCTGCAAGTAACTAATGAGCTTTTTTTCTTTCTATTTAACTTGGAACAATGTATAATCCATGTGAAAATCAATTCACTGAGTTACTCAAAGCATAAAAACATTATAAATTCACTGTTTGTATTTTGACTCAGTTCTTCACTCCCACTTCTACAGATGAAAACATGCCTGAGTAGACACTTAGGTGTTATTAGAAACTCAGTCGACACTTAACTGACTGGATCCTCTATTGCTCAGTGAACTGAGCTGTTATTTCTATCAGTGATCCTATGTATAAAATGCTCTCTATACAGAATGATTGCATTTTATCCCCAGCTTTCACAGGTACAGATGCCTATGCAAACAGAGAAAGACACCCAGTGAGAGACCCAGCCTCACAACATCTCACCTCACCTCCGTGTCCACTAAGATCATGGAACAGATCCTCCAGGAAGATGTGTCAAAACATATAGAAGACAGGGCAAAGGTTAGAGACAGTCCGCATGGCTTGAACAAGGGCAAATCATCCCTGACTAATTCAATAGCCTTCTGTGATGGAGTGACTGCATCACTGGACAAGAGAAGAACTACAGATGTCATCTACCTGGACTTCTGTAAGGCCTTTGATGTGATCCCTCACAACACTCTGGAAGGTAAATTGGAAAGATATGGGTTTGATGAATGGATGGATAAGGAATTGGCTGGATGGCCGCGTTCAAAGAGTTACAGTCAATGACTCAATGTCCAATCGGAAACCAGTAATGAGTGGTGTCTCTCAAGGATCCATACTGGGACCAATGCTATTTATTGGTAATTGGTAATAATGTCTTAATCGATGATATAGATAGTGTACCCTCAGCTAGTTTGCTGATGACACCAAACTGAATGATGCATTTGATTTGCTGGAGGGAAGGGATGCCATCCAGAGGGATCTTGACAGGCTTGAGAAGTGGGCCTATGTGAACCTCATGAATTTAGATAAGGCCAAGTGCAAGGTCCTGCACCTGGGTCAGGGCAATCCCCAGTATCAATACAGACTAATAGATGAAGGGATTGAGAGCAGCCCTGCAGAGAAGGACTTGGGAATATTGTCGGATGAAAAAAATTGGACATGAACAAGCAATCTGCAATTGCAGCCCAGGAAGCCAACCAGATCCTGGGCTGCACCAAAATAAATGTGACCAGCAGATCAAGACAGAGGATTCTCCCTCTCTACTCCACTCTGGTGAGACTCCCCCTGCACTACTGCCTTTAGCTCTGGGGCCCCCAGCACAAGAAGAACATGGACCTGTTGGAGCAAGTCCAGAGGAGGTCACAAAGATGATCTGAGGGCTGGAGCACCTCTGCTGTGAGGACAGGCTGAGAGAGTTGGGGTTGTTCAGCCTGGAGAAGAGAAGGCTCTGGGGAGACCTTAGAGCATTTTTCCAGTACCTAAGGGGGGCTTACAAGAAAGACAGAGAGAGACTTTTAACAAAGGCTTACAGTGACAGGACAAGGGTTAACGGTTTTAAACTGAAGGAGGGTAGATTTAGATTGAATATAAGGAGGAAACATTTTGCAATGAAGGTAGTAAGACAATGGAACAGACTACTCAAAGAGGTTGTGGATACCCCATCATTGCTCAGGGTCATGTGGGATGGGGCTTTGAGCAACGTGATCTAGTGAAAGGTGTCCCCACTCATGGCAAGGGGGTTGGAATACATGATCTTTAAATGTCCCTTCCAAATCAAACCATTCTGTGATTCTATGATTCTATGAATTCTTTTGACAACTGTCAGATAAGGAAGAGCAATGGGTTTCACCCTAAACATTTTGGAAAATACACAGTCTCTGAGGATAGTGGTACTGTGCTTACCTCACTTTATCCAACCTGCAAGCACAAGTCAAACTACATTTTCAGGTAAGGGCCCACATTGGCACATTTGAAAGCCATGGAAGCAGTCATGAAGTCATCCTGCTGTAAATGGATGAATATTTTCCTATTTTACAAGTGGGATATTTGAGACCCATGAAAATTAAAAGGGTCTTCAAAGAGATTTAATGAAGTGTGGCCATTCAACCCACTGAAACATTTAGATGTCGACATTAGATTAAATGAATCCCACCTTGTTCCATTCTTTTCTATAGAGCTTAAAGGCTATTAAGATAGTAGTGAAACTCATACTGCCCTCAAATCAAATTTCTTAAAATTGGCTTATAAACAGGTCTTCAGTGTGGTTAGTGAATAAAGAGAGTGTATATTCTTCCATCACTTCATTTCCAGGCTCTGTTTGTATTTCTCTTCACCTCAGCATGGGAAAGCATATGAGGCATCAGACGTGTTTACCTCTTGTAACCGCATTCATCACTCTTTTCTCCAAATATTCAGTTGAGTTTCCTTCAGTTCATTTCCTCAAACTGCATTTGCGTAATGCCTGAGTAATAAAAGCCAGCAGAATGACTAGATGGAATTCCACCCTTTTGCATTATCATTAAAAAAGACATTACTATTCCCTTATCAAAAATATCCATCAACCTAATTACATCCCTTTCCCTCACAAGGTTTTAAAATAAGATACCTAAGTATGATAGGCAATGTAGAGTTATTATTTAATGACCATAGGGAGATACATTTTGATTCATTTTCTTACATGTTAAAAATTTATGACAAACATAAAACCCTGTTATAGCAGCTGGATCATTTGTAATGGTCATAATCTTGCTTAAATCATATATAGATAAAACGTTATGTACATTTTAAAGCATTATGCCCTTCTGAACTGCTTGGGGAGACAGTCTGGTAGATTGGAAATGAAGTAAATGGTAAGCATAATCTTAGTGGAAAAACAGGTGAATTCTGAAACTTGGCATCTCAAACTGATTTTTTTTTAGCCTTTTTTCATGCAAATTTTTATCAATTTTAATCATCTCTTTGGAAATGTCTACTTTTTCCCAGTTCAACTTAAGAGTTTTAATACTGATTTTGTCATTGACCTTGTAGTATGACCTTGCTGTGCCTGGTTCTTCCCCCACCATTTTTGTTTGCCTCACCATTTAAAATTGAAGAAGAAAACAAAGCCAATAAGCAAAGGAAAGAAAAAAAAAAAAAAGCAGGGACAGATTTTCAGAAAGCATAGATCATCTAAGAGCAACACATCTAATTCACTCCAGACCAGGGAAAGTTTTTACATGAAACCGGAATTGCAACACTCCTGTCCACTTTGTGGGCAACCTAACAAATTTTAAACCATACCCAGATGGCTTCTGGTCCATCGGAAATTATGTGAATAAACTCCCCCCAGTTGCAAAAAGTTGGTCCAAGATCGTAAAAGAAAAAGTCTGAAAAATTTGAAATAATTTTAAAGTGTAAAAGATATTTATTCTGGGATTTTCCTGTAAATGAGGATAGCGGACTTGCTTCCCTCTCCAAATTCCAATTTAATAGCTCAGTGCTGGTTAAGTTGTTGATATTAATACCTTCTCTTTTGCTAGAGAATTGTGGTTGCAAATATTTTTTATACTTAGTGCTTATTGAAAAGGAAAATAAAGCAGACAATGCAGAGGGATTTACAAACTTTCTTCTCAAAATACTTGACTTTCCAGTTTAAAATAACCAATTGCCAGTGTATATGAAAGGGAAATAAACACACAAAGAAACTATGTCCTATAAGCAACTTTCAGGATTTATAGGGGAGCTATCTCACCAGAAAAAATTGATTCCTCTGTTTCATCAAATTAGGCATTGTTCCTCTTTCTGTTTGCAAAGCTTCTTGCAAAAACTAGGATTTAGTTTCTGAGCCTTGACTGTTACAAAATGATGTAACAAACTGACTTTCCTTGTGGCCATACCCATCTTCATCAGCTGAGGATCAGGTCCATTGTTTTAATATTTAAAAAATATACTCTGAAATCTTTTGCAATGTTCTCATATGGGACATGGCTGCCAATTACCACTATTGGAAGCTGGAGGAAGCTCTTAGAGTGGAAGAAATGAGAGTCATATTAAGGGCAGGAACCAAAGGATATGAATAAGAAGTACAGGTCATAAATTGATAATTTCCGTATGTCTATGAATGCACACTTGTGTTAGCAAGTAAGCATTTGGACTACCTAATTCTGACTTGGATAAAGTATTGTCTTCCCTTATAGACTATATTGGGCAATTCTGTAATGCCATGGAAACCGGCATGGCAACCTACTTGAAAAAAATCTCTTTTTGTCTCTAAACCATGGATTTTTCTATTGTATTTTAAATCATGCAACTGTAAATTCACTTCAAATTCGTGAGACAAATAATAAGCTTTACAATATATCCTAAAAAGTCTCTCTCTTCTCTGTGAGAGACAAAAGAAGTAAGGTACAGATGATCTATGATATATGTTATAAAAGTAAATTATCACCACTAAAGTCTTCTCCCAACTTCCTTTATTTTTAGAGTAATAAAAAATCATACCCTTCATTTGCTCCGTTCTTCTGCTAGATAATACTTTGCAGGTGAAGGATTTTTTTTTCTTCAGGGATTAGCCCAAAATGAATGTTTGGGATATTTTTCCTTTATTATGTTTCTGTTATTCTATCATAAGATTCCTTAGGGAACACTGGATCTCTAATAGCTAGAGGTTTTCTCTAAGACAGATGACAGGGTTACTTGTCTGTGACTCATGAAAGATTTTTATGTTATGGCTGAAATTTATTTTAAGGATATTATTTTTTTAATATTTCAGCATAAATTATCTGGAATTACCTGAAATAACTATGGCAAGTATGAACTTGTATAAGTAACAAAAACAAGGAAAAAATTACCAGGAAGTAAGTTACATTTGCAATACTTTTCTGCAATACATATGAGTCAAGTACCTATATTGCTTGTTCCATTCCCATCAATATTAATTACAGCAATAAAAATGACTCAGTTATTGCTATCCTGAAAAGATGTTAATGATATGGTCATCACTGAAATAGCTAAATTGGCTAATGTGATGACACAATAAATTCAGACTATAATTGGGCTGATTCTCTTTTCTCTGACATCTGTGTAAATTAGGAGCTCCCTAAGCATAAAACTCGTGTAAATGAGATAAGATTCAGATCTTTGCTTTATAGCTGTGGAGACCTGTTTGTAACAGTTAGGTAATTTTAGTTAGTCACTCTGCACTTTTATACTACATTAACTGACATTTATATTCCATATACATAGACACCCGCATCTGATGGTTGGTATGCCTCTTTAATATCTAACTTAATAATGTATTAATATTCTTACATTGGTTATATTTTCCAGAAAATCACCAGAAAGTATTTAATGATGAATAAACATAATCATAGGAAAAGTAAATTTATATATTGCACATATGAATAATCATAGAAAAAAAAAAATCTTTTAAATAAATTCATGCTTAAAAGGCCAATTCTTTAAACCTTAGGAAAAAAAGCATCTACTTGCCCATTCTGTCTCTTTTATTTTAACTAGATGACTGTATATTACTTTTCTACAAGGTCCCAGCCTTGTTTAGAGAGCAGGCTGGACAGTCCACTATTAAAGAACAACAAGGCAACACTTTGTTTTTCAATTTCATTCAATATTCTCAAGCTTTATTTACTGCACAGTACTCAGATTTTGCTCTGAAGACAGAATGATTGATTTCATCCCAGCATTTCCATGCTGCTTGTCTTTTGTAGCATCCATGGATTTCACAAAGATTATTGAATTTTTGTGCATAATGCTTCCGTTAGACAAAGAGATTATATTATTCTCATTTTAGAGAAGGAGATGGGGAGACAATGGTTGACCTGGTTTTATCCCTCTTATTTTAGTTGTGTAACTCTGGTACCTAAATCAACAGCCTAATAATTTCAGATTTATCTATTGTCAGTGGAAAGAAACAAGGTCTTTGCAGAACACCACAGATTTTAAGTGAGTACCTCTCTGTTTCAGCTACCAGTAGAGCATAAGGAAACTATGATTCTAACTCTAATAGTGCCCAGAATTAATGGGGGTGGATTCAAACTCCCATTTACCAGTGAGTTATGCAAGGCTTAATTTTTCATGGGAATAAAAGCATGTCCACTAGCAAGCACATATGTTTCCATCATTTTATTGTTTTGTTGAAGTAATGAGCCTGATTACCAATTTTGCTTGCAAGTTCTTGGATTTCTTCAAAGCAGATGACCCACAGATCCCATGCCAAGCACCCACAAAGTTCAAAACACACATTTAATAGCCAACAGTAGGAATTTTGGTTTAAACAACATGCCTAGGAATACAGAGGCTCTCCTGCAGAAGTTACTCTGGGCTTGGGTCCTCTGCAGATAAATCTCAACTGCCTCTGTCGGGAGACCACACTTTCTCTTCCAGCAATATACTCTCTAACATGCTATACATATTCCAATTTCCGTTAAAAAAAAAAAAAAAATGCCAATAGCTTATTAAACTGAACAACTTTCACTTATCCCGAGAGCTTGCCCATTTCTGGACCTTGGTACTTAAGAAATTGAAATGGAGAATTCAGCTGCTAGCATGCAGTTGCTGAAATACTTTGGCACTTTGCAGTTTTTCACCACTTGACACCCCTTGTCAAAACATTAAGGGGGATGTAGAGAAGCAGCATGTCATTATGTAACATTTTTACACATCATATTTATAAAGAGTCAAACACATTTTATTCTTGATCTAGAACTCTGCTAATTAGATGCCACTGACAGTTTGACTGCAGACTTTGAGTCTGAGTACTGTCATGCTGTTCCTGGTTGGCATTTATAGTTGGCTGGTCCATAGAAGCATGGGCCATTCTGCTCAGGTTTTCAAGGCAAGACAGAAGCGTCGAAACTTTTCACCACTTGTTCATCATCTCTTGCTTGTTAATTAACGTCTGCATAGTGTTTTGAGCGTGTGCTGTCAGAATTCTGTCTTTTATTTCCCTGGCAAAAAAAAGCCTAGAAAACACTATCATGAACACCCCACAAACAATTCAACCATCCAAGATGGGGAAAAGAAAAGCCAGAGACCAAATCACCTGAGACTAGGGCCTTTTGCAAAGCACATATAACAGAGTATTATCACAGCAATACAGGTTATTGCCTTTGTGATAATAGGTTAAACAGATCTTTGCCATTTAGCTAGTTCAGGTTCAGCAAAAGTGGGACAATACAGAGCTCAGCAACTGATGTAAAGCCATCTGCAAAGCACAGAAAGGTAATGATCAAATTAGTGACCATTTGAATTAAAGGTACATACCAGGCAGATCCTACTTTCCCTCCTAGAAATTGTGTCTGGATCACATCCTGGAACATCCTACTGGTAGCTGGAATTTGTGATATACCTCACTCAGCTCTGACCATGCTGCTCAATGGTCCATGTCCTGATCATCTTCCTGAACTATATACAAATCAATCATACATTACAGACACTTTGGGGGTTCACCAGGTCCATTACACTTGTTATTAAAGGTATTCATTTTATTTACATTCTCCAAAGTCATAATATTTGTAGATCACTAGGTTTCCGTACAGACTACGTCACGTGTCTACACAAAAGCATAAAGTCCCCCTCAATGAAATTAAATAGGAATCTAGCTGCCTATAACCCCAGTTCATCATATCTGTTTTCCAGAACTGCATGCCTCTAAATTTACTACGCATTTTCTATTGACATTTTCCTAGATGCCAAAATTCAGGCACAGTAGTGTCGGGAAATGGGTGTTTTCCAACTAAAATACCACTGCAATACAGATTAGAAGGAGAGGCAACAATGCTAGGAGTGATCAGGACAGGGAAAAGCTCAGTCAGAACTGGCATTACTTCCTTCCTTTCCTATTCATTCTCTACTGATAATGATATCTTTATCTATTGCTTTCCCTAAGTCACGTAGTCATCAGTAGATTGCAAAAGCTCTTGCAACTGTTTTGTTCACCAGTTACCTAAATCTTTTTGTGTCACGGCTCAGTGAAAAAAAAGGCAAAAGAATTTATCCATTTCTGCTAATTTCAAAAGTGAGAAATAATGTTTCATGCTTCTTTCTACCAGCCAGGGTACTCATGCAACTTCTGAGATGGTCTATCATTTATTTAATGCATAAATACACAATTACTTGCTGAACTTGGAGGTATACATATGGAAACACGGCCAGAACCTGTTATTTAGAGAAACTCTTCAAAGCCATGGAAACATATTTACAAGCAAAGGCAACTTTTAAAGATGGGATTTTTTGGTTTGTTTTTCAGTATGATTTCATGTCCCCAGATCACAGGATTATGCTGAGAGCTCAAGGTTATCCAGTATTTGTAAAGAAATGGTCACTTCTTTAGGAGAGTAAAATCATGGCTTTATATAAAAGCAGACTTTATCAGTTCATCAGCCTTAATCTTGATCTCCTCATTTGAAGAACTGTGGAAAAGGGTGCATGACAGGGAAAATATGGGCATAATTGGACAGGAAAATGTTAGTCTCTTAGTTTTATTGTCTTTTTCTTTGGAAACAATAATTACTTTACTTTTACTCACAATAAAACAAGATCTTTCTCAGCTGTGAAATTTTCCCCACAGAAATCTTACATGGCAGTGGTAAATAATGCAGCACAAGGTAATGACAGTGATACATTAGATCTTCGTTTGGATGCATGCTGTGCTTTATGCATGATGCAGAATTCAATGGACAGTGATATGAAGGGAGGGAAGAGGCTTGTTTGTGTTCAGATTACATAATCCACTCCTCTTTCTTGTTACTGTTCTAGGCATTTTGTCCAAAGATGTTCTGCTTCTCATAAAGTGCATTCAGCCTTATCTGGAGCTCAGAAGCCTAAGGCTTTGTTACAATAGTTATTTATAACTTAACTATACATAAAAAAAAATAAATAACTGAATAAGAAAACACTTCTTCAGTCACAAATAAATAGCTCATTTCTACCTAGGGAGGAGAAGAATAGCTTTCAAAGAGTTTCCATTTCAATTGCAGAATCATGGCTTCCAGGTAGAAACTATTGGAAGAAGGCTCTCTAAAACTAGATTTGTGCAGTTTGTTGTTGAAAGCTTATTGCTAAGATTTCCAAAATTATTCTGGGATTTGAATACCTTTGTGGGTTTTTAGGTGTCCAACTTAGAATTAATCTGAAATGAGCCATTATAATACTAAGCATTTCCAGTTCCCTGAAAACCAGACATCCCTGTCAAATGTAAGAGTAACCATCTAGAAACGGAAGATCACAAAGTTTTTACCTAAGAGAAAATGAGTGGCAGCTGCAGATGGAGGAGCATATTCATGTGGGATAATTTAGGCCTTTGAAATACAATGGAGGTAAAGAAAAGAAATCTTGAAAAGTTTCCTATCAATTATCTAAGTAACAGTTTATTATCTATTGTAAATACTAGTTCTGTGTTCAAAAGTTCGTTTCATTTAGGGGCCTAACTCTTTATTGAAACACGCAAATCAGAAACTATGCCATGTTTATGATGATACTGTTACCATTGTGTTTGATTTCAGTCATGCTGGTACGAAACTAAAACACTGAGAAAGATTTTTCATATTTCCAGAGATGAATCAGCTATACCCAAATAAATACATCCCTGGAGTATCGTTTCAACTATGATGTTCAACAATATGGTAATATGACAGTTGAAACACTGAAGTTTTGTGTGTTTACAAGACCTTACGTATTAGCTCCAGCCAAACAGTGATATAAACCTCCTCAAAAGAGTTTAACTTCCAAAAATCAGGAGAAAAACCTCAATTGTATTTTCCTCTTCATGTGCAGGTTTGCAAAGATGTGTTTCCTTTTCATTTCAGCAGAGTTCTTTTGGGTTTAGGGGGTGAAAAAGGAAGAGAAGAATCAGAGTTCATACAGGTACATTGAATTTGAACCACACATAAACAAGTTTTGTTACTACATTTTAGTTGAAGCTGGTTATATGCTGACCTGCTTTTCTGTTCTCTCAGATCATCATCCAAGTTACATTTGAACATTTCCAAACCTCTCAAATAAACAGTGATTTTTTTTCCCCCTCTTTTTCTGTTGTTAGGCTAGAAGAGTACATTACCAATTTCCCCAGCATACAAGATTTCTAAGCAGCAACAGAGAAACCTGAACTCTCCAAAGCACATGCTGAAATGCAGCATTTCTCTACTCTTGAATTCCTTTCAGTAGGTGTTGAAACCTTTTATAGTAAATTGCATTTTACATGTTAGAAACTTCAAAAGAAGGTGTTAATATAATTGAGACATGATAAGTTTGACAGTTGGTGTCATTATATGAGTTTTAGTCAGCAGCCTTCTGAAGCAAAAATAATTAAAAAGTCTGTCTTCCTAAAGAAAGGAAGCTTATGCCTATAATGATGAAATAACTTCTTAATAACTTGCTTTAATCCATGAAGTCCATGTCCCAGTCCCAATATTCAACATTTTAAAGTGGATTATATGTAACTATTCTGACTCCCATATTTCTGATATTTAAAAAATGGACCTTTTGCAGCAATAACATTGTATTTGGTGGTTATTACTCTCACTTATATTTGTATGAAAGTACAGATGGGGAAATATCTTACAGTTAGTTACTTAACACTTACTTTAAATCTCATTGCCGTTCAGCGTGTATCAGTAGTCTGGGGTCCTGCCCCAAATTACCACTTTTACCATGATTTGTTGAAGATCAGGCCAAATAACAGAGAAAGGCCTGGGGAGAGCCATGGACAGAGCTGCCAGCAACATTATTTGGAGAGTCTGGGAACAGGAGACACTCTGAGTATCAATTAGTTGATTCAACTGCTGAAATTTTGATCACCAACATGTGATTTAGTTAATCAGTAAATGTTAGGATTCTGACTGCTAAAAAGGGTGGGAAGATTTTTTTTTGGTCTGTTTGAGATTTATGAGGACAAGCCAAAAAAAAATTGATCAACAAACATAATGATACTAGATATGTAAAATAGAAAAAGAACTATCCTTTTGTTTCACATATGCTAATGCAGAATGAAATCAAGGACAAATCTGACCACTAAATCCTTGCGAATATTCTTGGAATGTGCCGTATGTGAAACTGATTCTGCTTTGCAAAGAAGCCAGAGAGTTCCTGGAGGCTGCACCACCTCTCCAGATTCCTTCCTGAAACATGTATTGTGTTGCCAAATTTGCATCTCTGTTCTTTTTAGTCTGCATTTTTATACACCATCCTTCTGAAACAACAAAAAGCTTTATAAATTCTAAATATAGAGAAAGTCTTCTAGGCAGTCACCCTGTTAGACAGCTAATGTTCTTTGCACACGTTGCAACACTTTGCCACAAGATCCATACAAAGAGCAAACATGACAGTTTACGGTGAAATCGGGAATGGACACACATTAGACCTTCTTCTCCATAAATATTGCATTGTATAAACATTTTACAGATACAGAAATGAGAATTCAGATTTTTCAGGCCTGCCTAGCACAGTGCCAGCCTTCACAGAAACCTGCTCTTGGCCTAAACTCATCCCAGTGTCACTTAGCTGTTACTCTGACCTTGAGGTCTTATTCCTTGTTGATATGAGTGAATCAGAATTTAAACTCAAATGCTTGTAAAAACAGATCTCCAGTTCAGTGCTGCAGGCACGTTTTAATCTTACAATCAATGAATCTTTTACCACAGCCATCCCCGAAAAGGAGGATAGTATCTATTTTACAAAGTTTCCCTTTCAATGGTTTGAATCATGAAAAGCAGAGGAATATTGTGCACATCTTAAGGATGCAGATACCCAGTCCCAGTTCATCCCACTAAATTTGACAGCATTTCTGCACCATATGCCAACTCACCCATTTTACAAGACTGCATATCTTTCCATGTGTTTGAAGACAAATGATCCAAGCATGGTAAAAGCCATGCTCTGTAAAGAACGGTGCTCCATCCAGGATGCTGTGCAGGTCATATTCCTTAGGTTAGGTACTTCCACCTTATTTGACCTGACAATTCTGCTTCTGTAGGAACACTCAGACCATGTCAGATCTTCCCAAGCATCTCAAAATAGAGGTTTGTGAATTTAAGAGAAATAAAAGTACCAATTTTATACATTCTCAGTTTTGCAGAAGACAGCAAAAGGAGGAGAGAGAAGAAAGACAGATTTTGATGCCAGTATCTTAAATCAGGTCAGACACCAGGCTGAAGGCAAGCTTGAGACAAGCAAGAAGACCTAGAGAAATTGGTGGAGGGATGCAGGAACAGGAACACTAGGCAGGCAAGGAGAGCTGAACAATCAGGTCTAGAACTGGTTTGTAGAGGGACTTCAGTGTTGTGTGCAGCATGCTGAGGGAATAGTTTTGTTCTGCTGCAACAGCGTTTGATGAGTTAATAATATTAGTTATTTATTATTCTCGTGGCTTAGACAATTGATTCTTTGAGCCTTACCACCTCAGTGCCAACACTACCAAACATTTATTCAATCTCCTCTAAAAATGTTGGCCTCAAGTATTTCAGATCCATGACAACTTTGGTGCCTCCTCTCATTCGTAATGTCTCATTCACATTGCAGACCTTTTCAAAGACCACATGGAACAGTGTATCAATGAATTTGTCAAGGTTTTAGTGGGTTTGAGGGAGGTCTGTAAGGTCTTCATCATAGCCAGCATGTAAATGCTGGACTGCACATGCAGGATGTCAGTCTCTGATAGTTCATGGGCATCACAACCAGGTTCCTAGCCTGGTGCCCAAAGTCCATGACTTGCTACAGTTCAGCTATGTACTTATTATTGCATCACTCACGTTTCATAGAGATAGCTTTTCAGTAACCGTTCTTATGACACTTTCAGCAACAGCTTTCCTGAGAGAACATTTTATGTTGGTTCCCACGAAGCAGCTTCACACAAGGCATCATCAATGACTCCGTCCTCCTGAAGGAATATTCTCTTAATACTCTAACCTGCATGATCTACTCTGCACACCCTCAAAACCATTTCATGTTTACTTTTCCTACCTTCATGTCTTTCATCCAGACCCAAAGCGAAAAGGAAAAGCAGAGCACAGCAGGGAGAACTTGCTCTGTCATTGTGAGAATATGACACATCCTCAAATTACTGTGGGGATAGTCGAAACATGATGGGGGAAGGCCTGTGTTATAACACTAGTAAATTAAATGTACTTTTGTAGCCTTTTGTATCTTACACAATCCAGCAGAAATGACACGTATAGAGATGACAGGCAAGCACATGCCTCAGCTAAGGAGAGGGGAAAGAAGGTGAGGAAGCAGAAGGTGGTGATAGAGCATGAATAGCTTCACAAGGCATCCCCAGACAATCAAGCTGACAGAAGGAGTGGGAGTTTGCAGGCAAACTTTCTGCAATCTCATTAGATTTGGAGCAGGCTGATGAGACTCGTAAATAACAGGTGCTTTATTTAACAAGGGAGATATAACAGGACAAAGAAATGAAAGAAAATTATTAGGACTTAAGTTTCACGAAAAATGTTGGAGGTTGAGGCTGTAACAGGGAAGAGTGCAGTGCTCTACCTCTTTGTCTCCCTTTGGCTGTATGTAGGCTCAGAGGCAGGAGGTCTGAAGGTCTCCTATGAACACCAACCTCCTACACCCTGCAGGGATCTGCCATAATGTGCTCATTCTTGCAAGGATCTGTAGCTTTCCACAGCTTCAGCACCTACAGTATTCCTTCAAGGATGGACTAGTACTGTCACACAGGGCCTGGGACAAATGGCATTTCAGGTGGAGCTACTGGAACAGGTGTCCAGTGCAACATCTTATGAGCTCCATGTTGTGACTGGCAATGGTGAATAACCCTCTCTCATTCATTAATGGTGTTGGCTCTGTTTCCTGGATGATCAACTTCTGAGGTTACCCAAAGCCTCTGGCACATAGGACATCTCTGAGGGACAGAGATACACTTCCACATTGTTCAGAAAATCGATAGTTGAGTTGACTCATAGCCTTCAGAGTTTTTCTGACCCTTCTGAGCAAGTCTTGACATTTCTTCACCTTCCAAAAACATCAATAAAACTCGTCCACCAAAATAGCTAGTTCCACCGCTCCAAGCAACAGAACATGATCTACCATAAAGTTCAATTTCAGAAATTTGCTTTCTGATTAATAGGACTTATCCATGAGGATTTTAGCTCTGTGTAATTAACCAAGGCAATTTTTACCAAGTTTGCTATGAAACTGTTACCAGAGACAGTATAGCATATGTATCCAGTAGGTACACAGGATGTCTAGCAGTCACCAGTTTCTTTACTTTTCTCTTTCTATAAGAATACATGAGTACCAGTCTTCTTTTTTTTTTTTTCATATTTCCTTTCAATACAATAGTAGTAAAGAAATGTTAACCTTCTCTTGTTTTCACTGGTCAGAATGGGACGTACATGTCATCATCTTAAAATTGCCAATGGTAATTTTCTTTTAACTTAATTCTGAAAGAATTTGGAATTTTCTCTGCTTGTTTGTGATCATTTCAGAAGTGACCACTTCATGGTGGTCACCTTGCCAAGAGTTCAGAATTTACTTTTGCAGGAGACAGTTTTCTCAATAGCAACTGGTGGACTTGCAATTAGTGATATCTTACCTTGGTATTTGGTCATAGTACCTGGTTCTCCCTAGATTCTTGAAGGCAAATGAAGCAAAATAGAGGCTGCTTCCTCTCACAGAGGCAGGGTAATGTTACCAAGTTGACAAGCAGTATCTAGTCTTGTCTATATCAGCATCCAGCTCCCACATCTCCCAAGACTCTAAAGAAACCAAGAGCTGCTACTTCATACTGCAGCAAGTTACTACTTTGTGGCTGCACAGCTAAATTTTTGTTTTGTGGAAGGGAGAAAAAATTAGAAATAATTGTTCACTCAATGGGTGTTTGATAGAGATAGATATACTCCTAGAGATCCATTTCAAACTTTGTAACAGGGAAACACTTCAAAATCCTGAAAATGTTTACATTTGTTTATATATTGCCCTTTTACACATTTGCCAGAGAGTAGCACAATTTCACTTGCCTTTTGCAGTCTGGTTTGTGTCCACGCACCACTAGATATATGGGGGTGTAGCGGTGAATCTCATCTGACTTTGGATGTTCGTTGCTTAGTTGCTTTGGCTACCTATGGCTCTCTTTGTAATCACTTCAGAGACCAGAGGGATTTAAGGTACAATTCATTTGACCGATTTTAGACATTGGCTTTAGCATGAGATAAATTGCACTCCAGAAGCTCTCATTTCTCTCCAAAGTGAGCCTCGGGTGAACAGCTCAACCATAGCTGCCTATGGTGCAGCTGTCTACAGCTGTGTTAAATCTGTCCCATCCATGAATCTCAGTGCCTGTATCCACTGAAATCAATGGTGAAACTCCCTTAGGCTTTGGGTACAGTTCTGCCCCATTTCATATCTGAGAGGAAATGGATGTGTTTGCAGATGTTTTAAACACATGGTGGGATTTTACTTTCCCAAAGATTTAGGATAGCATCTTAAAGACTCATTAAATATCTGTATTGAGTTGCTCCTGTTCACTGACCTGTTTGAAATGAAAATTAAGTTAGTGTGATAGGGCTGGAGATGTAACATTCTTCTGCAGGTCTGAAATTGTAGAGATAATTGTTTTATTAAAATATTTGCTCTTTTGCTCCCTACAAGGTTTTTGATGGCCTGGAAGTCATTGTATAGCACCATGCTAGTCGTTAGTGCTTTGATTTCCACAATGCCTTTCTTTATTTAATAGGCCTGAAATATTGATTAACATTTACAGATTCAATTCCAAGCACTTGCCAAGGGTTACAGAGAGCCAGAGCAAGCTGGTTGTGCCAGTCAAATTCTGAGGTGTAATGAAATCCCCTACTGTGCCTGTCAACTTATCCAGTGTACAGGTCATTTCCCACAAGATCTGCAGTGTTGAAAGAAGCAGTTTTCACTTGAAACATTTCATAGGCAAAGGGAAAATATGTCTCCAGTATTGTATGCTTTATCCCTTTGTCTAATATTGAATATGCTCATTGCTTCACACAATTTTTGCCCCCAAAGCTTTCTAAGTCAATAGAAGAAGTACGTTTCAGGTAGGCACAAGTCAAGACTCTCAGTGTAAGTGTTTTATTACTGTTGTCAAGGAATTTCACAGTGACTAAGGGTAGAGATAGTCAAACCTCAAAAGGACTGTAATCTCAATTCATTTTAGTTAAGCATTGAATGATTCTTTTATTCTTCTGAATATTACAAGGCTCCCTTGGAAAGACACTTGCATCCTTCTTCCAATAATGTCCTCTTTCTTAATTTGTTCCAAGATCACAATTTTCCTTCAAATTTAAACTCTCATCTATTTCAATCCAAGTCCAAATAGAATCTATTCTATTCCATCCGAATCTTTATCTGATTTTTTTTTTTCATGATCAGGGTGCTTTTGTCTTCTCATCTCCTACAGAGGAGAGAAAGAATGTGCAGCAAAATGTTTTGATTTTGTAAAGTTTCAGATTTGTGTCTGCTATTAAATTTTTAATATCTGTTTTCAAAAAGGTTTTTTTAAAGAAAGATATCTTGTTCTTTGAGTGACGATCTAGTGAAGGTCCTTGCGATGGTCTGTGATCAAATTCATTATGTAGATTAAGACTACTCCCCAGAACAGTAATGTTGTCTGCAGGATCTAATTTTAGATCGATTATAACTGATGTCTTTATGCCAGAAAATTAAAGCAGAGTTGCTGACTCTAACCTCTCATGTGAGGCAATATTGTCTCAAGATCAAAATTTCTCACTGATGCAGCAGAGTATTGTGTTTGCCATGTGTTCTCTAACAGGGGGGGGACATATATCCAAGTTTCCAGTACCATGGCCTGACCTGAACTCAAAATGATGGCTTTGGTTTACAAGTTTATAGTTGACTTTGGCTAGCTTCTCCACCAGTTCCATTTGTAATGGAACATTTGGCACTAATGCCTGGTTGGATAGAACTACCAATAGATTCAAAAATAGTTTCTTCAATATTTGCTGAGTATATTGAAAGAAGATGGAAAACATCCATCTGAGAACAATGCAATGGGTATCTTAGATATGCGTGGCACTGGTTCAAGAGGTATCAAGTCCACTGGTTTAATTGAAAATTTCTAGCTATCTAAATGCAGTGGATATTGCAAAAGGCAAAGGGGCTTTCCATCACAAATGGATGATGATCAAAATCCTACTATTTGACATTCCACAGAAAGTGCACATTTTCTCCCTCAAATATGTCTGTCTTTATTTATTTATTATTTAGGAGCTTTGCACTAAGATAAGTTGTAAACATGTAGCCCTGATAAACAGTTTGATTCCTGCACCCGGGTCGGGGCAACCCCCAGTATCAGTACAGGCTGGGGGATGATGTGATTGACAGCAGCCCTGTGGAGAAGGACTTGGGGGTGCTGGTGGATGACAGGCTTGACACGAGTCATCAATGTGCACTCACAGCTCAGAAGGCCAACTGCATCCTCAGCTGCATCAAGAGAAGTGTGGCCAACAGGTCAAAGGAGGTAATTCTGCCCCTCTACTCCATGCTGGTGAGACCCCATCTGGAGTATTGCATACAGCTCTGGAACCCTCAGCACAGGGAAGACATGGATCTGTTGGAGAAGGTCCAGAGGAGGGCAACGAAAATGATCCGAGGGCTGGAGCACCTCTCCTATGAAGACAGGCTGAGAGAGTTGGGGTTGTTCAACCTGGAGAAGAGAAGGCTTAGAGGTGACCTCATTGCGGTCTTCCAACACCTGAAGGGGGCCTATATGAGAGATGGGAACAGACTTTTTAGCAGGGTCTGTTGTGACAGGACAAGGGGTAACAGTTTTAAACTAAAAGAGGGTAGATTTAGACTTGACATAAGGAAAAAAATTTTTACAGTGAGGGTGGTGAAGCACTGGAACAAGTTACTCAGAGAGATGGTGGAAGCCCCATCCCTGGAGGCATTCAAGGTCAGGCTGAATGGGGCTCTGAGCAACCTTATCTAGTTGGAGATGTCCCTATTCACCGCAGGGGGGTTGGACTAGATGACCTCTAAAGGTCCCTTCCAGCCCAAATGATTCTATGATTCTATGATGCTATGATTCTACCAGAGATTAGTTTCCCATCACGAGGAATGAGCTTCAGTGAAACTTTGGCTACAAGATTCCCTTGACCTGCAATATACATCCAGTTCTGTTGCTGAGAAATTAATTATGGTCTGTATAAACCTTTGTTTCAGTCATTATACTTAAAATTCTGCATTCTTTATTGAGATCAAGATGTCTTGGACCAGAGCTTTGCTGGAAAAGGAAATGAAAACTGTATTTTTCGAGTAGTCAGCATGCTCAAGATTAGCATATAAAATTCTAATGACCCATCAGTGATTCCTAGGGGTAGGATCCCATTTAAGATTAAAGAACTTTATATTTAGGTGTCCATATGTGAGCTCAGTATTTAATTTCCTGACAGGTACAGACAACAAACTTTTTATCCAGAAAACTATTTTGCTGACCAACCATTAAGAGTTGAATTCAGCTGTCTAAGCTTTCTGAAGCTTAAATATCTGGGGGCTTTTGAAATGCCTAAGGCATTCCTACTGGACTGACAAATATAACATAGGATTTATGGGAGATGATACCATTGTGAAGCAGCAGCTAGAGGTCAAGCAAGACATTTCTCAGAATCTAAAGTGACAGAAGGCTGTATTTAGGTAACTGGATGCCTAACTAGGTAACTACTTCAGGGTGTTCTGATAATCTGAGCAACATAGATGTCTCTGCTTTCAGACAGGGAGACATCCTTGAGCATTTGAGACTTTTACATAGCTTGGACAAACATGACACAGCCCCTGTAGGAGGCACAAGCCCTACTGAAAATGCTGGTGTGAGCCAAGTGGGATCCACAATGGAACCTCAAATGGCAATAGACACATTCATTTAGGCAAATTAACTGAGTTCTAGAACCCATTGACTTTTCATTACATTTCCTTTAACTATTCCAGGAGCTTAGACACTTAGCAGATGTGTAGACTCCTGCAGGTAAACTATTCTGGGACTTTCATGTTTTGTCATGTCAATATTGGTATTGAAATTTCTCAGACTATCGCAGTATCTCAGGATCAGACTGGCAATCAGAAGTGGTTTTATGGATCCATAAGTCTATAGTGGACTCTAAATCAATGTAAAATCCAAGCTACTTTAACTTCATTCTCTGTCAAGAGATGAATTAATCAGAACAAGTTTTCTTACCTTAGGTACTTTTCTCCCATCCAGTGTTTCCAGAAAAGATAACAATTTCTCCCCTTGCTAAAAGGAGGTGTGTGAGAAGGAAAACTTCTCTGATTCTAGATCTACCAGGTTTCAGATCTCATGTACTCTGCATCTCAGTGCTGCAGTCAACATGCAGCAACAGATAATCTGTGAATTTTGAAATCAGAGTTTCCTTGCATATCATAGCATCAGGGAACCATAGAATATCTCAGGTTCGAAGGGACCATAACGATCCTCAAGTCCAACTCCCTGGTCCTAACAGAACTACCTAAAACTAAACCATATGACTAAGAACATAGTCCAAATGCTTCTTGAACTCTGAGAGGCTTGATGCTGTGACCACTTCCCTAGGGAGCTTGTTCCAGTGACCAACCGGTCTCTCAGTGAAGAAACTTCTCCTAATGTCCAATCTGAACTTCCCCGATGCAGTTTCATTCCATCTCCTCATGTCTATCTCTGGTCCCCAAAGAGAGGGATCAGCACCTTCTCCTCCAGTTCCCCCCTTGAGGAAAGGTGGACTACAATGAGGTCACCCCTCAGCCTTCTCTTCTCTAAGCTGAGCAAGCCAAATGACCTCAGCTGCTCCTCAAAAGTCTTGCCCTGGAGACCTTTCACCATCTTGGTCACCATCCTCTGAACACACTCTGATGTCCTTCTTATATTGAGGTCCTCAAAACTCCACATGGTACTCGAGGTGGTACATCTATTAGCAGGGAAAGGTAAGTTTGATTTCTGAGGTAATTGAGACTATTGACCCACTTCCCTGGTTTTCCTACCTGTCACTCCTTGATTCACAATGTAAGGCAGCTGGCTCCCCACTCCTTTGTTGCTAAGTTACTCTTGAAAAAAATTGCAATACTTTGTACTGGTTTCACTCCTTTTATACCAGATCAGTGCATCCTCATCTCCTTATTAGTAGTCTAATGGTCTTATCCAGAGAGTAAATATGTCTGCTGGATGAAACCTAGTTCATCTGCTCCATGTGTGGTGTGGAGACTCAGGCAGAGTCAGTTTAGGGCTGTCAGAACTTGCTCATTTGTTTGGGTTCCCCACACCTCAGATGATCTTCACCTTTCTTCTAGGGTGGCTAGGGCTCTTTGGTTTCTACTTCCCAATTCTCTAGTCTTCTCATCTCTAAATCAACACAAAGAGAGTTTTCTTAGAAAGCCGCACAAGGCAAAGTGCAGTCTCATCTCATCTTGATGGAAGATCCTGACCCAAAGGGTCTGTGCCTCTATAATCCTCCTCAGATTAATTGGATTTCTTGGTATGACCACTTGCTTTGACCAAGGGTGCTGCTATTTCAATACTGATATTATTTTGCTCTGTACAAAGTAGTTAAATATGAATTAGTATGAGAAATGTGACATGTATCTGACTTCCTCTTAGAAAGTCGAATCAGCAGCATGGTGGAAGTCTCTTTGGTTTTTTTCTGTAGTCCACTGAAAATGTCATTCATGCAAGTGCAGGAAAGCAACAAGAAATTGAGAACAGGTGACTCAGCATGGTCGACTGCATGGGTGGACTTGTCCCTAAGTGGGGAGACAGGCTTATTCAGGTTAGTGAAGAAGAAAAGTGAACAAAAATATCTAATACTCTGAGATTGCAAGTGAAAGACAGGACTCAGATGCTCTCCCTTTTCTGATTCAGGCCTTAATTTTAAAAGGAAAACACTGTGTTTCTAGATGAGGCAAGCCTTTTGTTTGACTTTAAATGAGAAAGAAAAAAAAATTATCTCAGTTCAGATCACTTCAAACACTGTTTTTTTTTTCTAAAAAGTGATAAACAGAAAAAGCAGTAACTAGTAGAGCTCTAATGAAAAGGAGATAGGCTCAGCTGAAATTGAGTTTCAACAGAGTATCTGTGCCTAACTCCCTTCTCATTTGAACTATCTGAGTCACAGCACTCCTGGCGTTACAATACATTGGATTCTAGTAGTGTCTTTCTAGCGTGTCTTTGACATGTCTCTCCCACACCATTCCATACCCAACTCCATTCCTCACAACAGCTTTTTAGCTCTGTATCTCTAGTTCCAACTACAAGACTTCAATTTGCAAACTATTTTGACAATTTCTGCCTTCTTACATTTTCATTTGCTTAGGAAAATAAGCGCTATTGACTTTAATTAAGCTTGACTAGACTCCAGAGCTTGGAATTTTATTTTTATTTTTGTTAAGAAAATACTGTGCTTGCTCTTTAAGTTGCATTTCTTGATTCTTACTAATTTTATCACTCTACTGCCAACATGAATGTAACCCCCTCCAGTTAAATCATTGTCTTTTTAGAGTGACTTTGTAGTATTAAAGGCAAATCTGTAACACTTTCATCATGTTGACATAATAGCAACCCAAGATATCCCTGACTGCAGAAATGCTGGGGGCATGAATTCTAACATTTTGCTGTAGGCTAAATTGTAAAAAGGGCTTCAGCAGCTGTGATTGACCATATCTGGTATAAATCAACTACGATCTATTTAAACTAGTGGCTTTTAATTAGACTTATGCAGGGCTGGGGACAACACTGAACATGATCAGGACAAATCTCTGCTCAACTCAGAAATAATGTTGACATTTACATTTGCTGGTCTCCAGTTGTGACACCTTTCCTGAGGGTCTCAATTTTCTGTTTTCCCTGTGCTAGCCACACTTTAAGCTCACTTCGCATGTCTACCCCCAGCAATCTGTTATCTTGACTTCTTGCTGAAGATGTCAAAGTCTTATCTTTTTCTGTATTTTTGCCATAATCTTTTTACCAGCATCCTCCTTCTCTACATTTTCTGGGTCTAATTATCATCTTTCTTTGAATAACTGTAAGTAAAACTTACAGGTGGTTTGGGGTTTTTGTTTTGGGGTTTTTTAGTTTTAATGTAAATCAGTCAGAGATTTAGAAGCACAGAGCCTATTGAATTCTGCAGTGGTTTTGTGTTCCTACATATAATAAAGGTGCTTTTGAAAGTCTCCCTCTGGGTGCCTCAAACAGCACTTACACTGTAGAAACTTAAATGGGAGTGAAGATGTTGAACAAATGCTGAACATGCACAGATTCTTTCACCTTTAGTAGTTATCACAGGTGCTTTGTCACTTCTAAAATTTGCATGTTTTTGCTCAATATGGAATAGCCAGTACATTTGCAAAAGTGAAGTCTCCACCCTGAAGAGTTTTACATTTCGATAAATGTGTTGCCAAGGGAAAAAGAAAATGGAGACCTCAAGATACTTGTCTAATTTCAGCCGTTCTTCACAAGAGCCCTTCCTTTAGTGCTTCATAATAAATTCAGTCTATCATTGATCAGTTCTTAAAGCAGAAGCAGGGAATCTATATCTTCAGGACCAGACACAGCTTGAGATTTCTCTTTGCATGACTTATGGTCTCTTTACCGTGTATGAGAGTGTGTGGTGCAAGCAAGGTGCCTGAGAAATCTATTATACTTTTAGCAGGGGAAAAGTACCCATGCCTGGCTTAAAAGGCCCTCTTGGAGTTTTTCCATTGACTTCCATCCAATTACATTAAACACTGAATTCTGGCAGATATTTTGAAATCCCAAATAAGCTGCTATAGGTTCAGTTCACAAAAATGTAAAGGCATCTACATCTAATTAAGAACTGACTCTTTAGAAAGTCAATAGCCATTTAAGTTAGTTGCCATTTGGTGATCCAGTCTCCATACAGCTAGGAAGGTAACCTAACATTTGAGTATTTACCCGAGTTGCTTTCATGGATCCCCCCCTTCCTTTTTTTTTTTTTTTTTTGATAGTCTTAAGCGATATTTATTTTTGGACATATGAGTTTAATCTTTTGAAAGCCACGTAAGAAATCTGAGAACAATTTGCAGTGTTAAAATGAAGCTAGGACAAATCCCAAAAGACTTTTTTTCCCAGTGGTACTTTTGGACCTATTTTATAGTGGAAAGAAGAAAAACTTTCACTGAAAAGACATCCTCTAATTGAACAGGAGCTAAACACGTCTTTGGGCTGGCTATTTTTCCCCTCTTATCTTAACAGAAGATTATACATATGATCAAAATGGTATTAAAGGGTTTTCATTGAAATGAATGTTGGACTTACAAATATTAATGACCTAATCTCCTTGAGTACCTGTTCACAACCAAAGGAAGGTCAGAAGCTCAGTATTGCTAAGCGGGGTGTTCAGACATTGCCTAAAGATTAAAAATGTGGGTTAAACATAAATTATATGAGACATCTTAGTTTGTCTTTTGACTTGCTGAGATCCCAAGAACTCACATTTTCCAAGTTCTCCCTGTACGCTAAGGGGCCAAGAAACTTAGTGCCTTTGAAATGATAACTGAGAAGCAGAAGCTCATGTAAAAAGAGGACAAACATCATGATATTCAGGATGAAATCTTGAGATAAGACAATGCTATGATCTGGACCATTGTGATTACAGCTGCAGAGGAATGGTCTCATCTCCTTTATCTCAGAAGAAGGACTGAAGTTCTCTGAAAGAAGATAGTCTCACAAAATAACAAAGAAGCCTTCAAAGATTATTATCTCACCTCCAAGGAAACTTCTGTACTCCCTGAAAGGAGAGCTTTGGGCTGTTTCTTTAACACTATGTCTTTAACAAATACTCTGGTGAAGGTGATCCTAACGCAAACATATAAATAGTTAAGAAGTCCCCAAATGACTGCCCCAATATGAGGCAATATGTTAATGTAAATTTAAATTTGTATATCTTTATATCTCTTACATACTGGTTTTACTCAGATATTCCAGTGGCCTGAAGCCCATGAGTGTTAAAACTAACTGAAATTTCTTTAACAAGTGATATATTGCAGTCAAGAATTAAAACTTTTTTGAGAATATTTTCTTTTTACTTGTTGCTAAAAAATGTTACTTTTCTTAGGTACAATATAAAACTTTTGAGAAAAGTGATTTTTTTTTCTTTTATTTTTCCTATCCAGATTTTTCCTGATTTTAAGGTAGAAAAATGAGGAAAATAAAAGAGACAAGAACAAAGGATTGAAGGTGGGGGAGGATTTAGAAAACTGTGCTTAAAATTTCAACATTTTTGTACTGAATCCATTTCATTCTATCTTTGTCCTCCCCTTTTCAGTCTTTTTTTCTTTCTAGTCAAAGCTGGTAAGTAGCGTTGCCCAAATTATAGATAATTTATATTGTATTAATATTCACCATTCCTTATTTTGACAAAACACTGATAAAAGTTGTTTGCTGAAGAAATACATTAATATTAATAAGTGAATAATGAGTTCACTTAAGACTTTCATTATCTGTACATTCATAAGTTTGAAAGATGAATATGATAGTTGAGCAAAAAATATTGCTAATTATGTTCTCAGCTCAATCACCAGAACAGCACAGCATTTTCTAGACGATGCACCAAAAGCAGAAATCAAAATATCAGCCTTGAACTTAAGAGTGGAGCTGAAATCCAAGCTCAAATTCATTGCTTAGTTCTAGCTTTACTCTTTATCATGCCTAACTTTCTAAATATTTGTTGAAAGAGCTCTTGGGAATTCTTATGTTTGTTGTAAAAGACTGGCCATACTTATTCCAGTAAGGGAAAACATTGCCCTCACTGTAAACAAAAAGCAGCTGGACTGTGCTGATGAGCCCCAGTGAGAGCACAGTTTATGCACATTTTGTTGTAGGTAGGCATTTGTGTATTGTCTGCTTCTCCAGCAGAGTTTTGTTTTATCTTGGAGCCAGTACTCTCTGCACCAAGATGCATGCAAATAATCTTCCCATGAGCTCTTGCAAAAAAGTGATTGCAGCACAAATCAAAACAGTCACAAACTTAGTAAGCTGCCCTAAAATTGGTCTGAGGACCAAAGAACAGCTGGACTGAGCAAGTGATGGCCACCAAGGGCTGAGAGAACTCCCTTACTGGAGTGTGGGATTGTTTGTTTCCAGGAGATGCAGGAAAGCAAAGTCCACCCTAGGAAAATTTTCTTGTCATCTCGTTCATGCTTTGGAAATTGAATTACACAATACTTCTTTTCAGGAAGAAAGAAACAAAACCAAAACAAAATCTTCCACAAAACAGTTTTATTGTGTATTTGAGGACAAAAATACTAAGACCAACTCAGTCCTCAGTGCTAAGCAAAGTGAGGAAAAATATTTTCTTCAATGTTTTGACTGAGTCTATTAGACTTTCTTCATTATAAAACTTTCTGTATTGTTCACAGTAGGAAACACAATTCCAGAGTAACTTGTCTGTCAGATTTGTTCCGGTTTAGCAGCATGAAGATCAAATCTTTAAATTAATGTAGGAACTATAACAGTGGAAATGGCTGAAAGATGCTTTGCCTATTACAAGTTTATGTTCGTGGAACGTAAATCTTGATGTATTTTTGCTTTATTTGGACATATCTAATTGCTGGCTCAGCTGGAAACTTGAGTTAGCCCAACTCAGGTCTGACTTGCTCTCTTAAAATCTCTATTCATCATCTGTAAAAAGAGATTTGTACAATTACTGCCCTAAGTTGCATGCCTCAGTTAAATGCCAAAAGATTGGTGAGATGAATCTGTATGTCTGTGTCCATGCTAACTAATATTCTTAAATTATGAATGTACATATTTGTGAATAAATCCTTTTATTTTCCTTGGTGTAATACAGATAGATTTTTCCCAGTGGGCCACATGACTATTTCAGAAGGCAAGTTCAATCACCAAATAGTCCATTGACCGTAAGGAAGATTATGGTCTGATTTCTAGTCTAAGTGAAATGCTCTAATTTAAGCACTGTGAATGCCTTCCAGTATGATCACTTGTTAGGTAAGATAGGAAAAGTTGTTGTATTTTGTTTTAAAGAGCTATATTTGCTTTTTCTTTTCTGAGTTGAAGCTAATATGAAGGTATTTCAAGAGGAAAGCATTTATATTCTGAGGAACAAAACAAAGATATTGTAATGGCATATGTGAGCTACATTTACCCTGAGGCATTTACCATAGAGTTCAGTTTATTTTTTATTACATCGTTCTGACAGCTGTGAATAGGAAAATTGAACATATTGGGATTGTCACTGGGAACTCCCATTTGCGTCTTTTGATACATGTGGGAGAGGGAGCGTTAGGAAAGGTATCAGCATCTGTGTGCATGCACACAGACACGTGGAGCCAGAGAGCTCCCTCAGTTCCATTTCATTTGGAAGTCAAGAGGGACAAACCAGTTAAACCAACTGCTGATTTTTTTACAGGGAAAGAAAGGAGGGAGTAAGATTGGGAAGAAGGAAAAGAAGGAGGAATTGATGGAGGGTGAGAGGTAAAGAAGGACGGAAGAAAGTAGGCAAGCGAGTATGCAGAAAGGAGGGACAAACAGAGGAAAAAAAAAACATAATAAAAAGATAAATAAAGGAGACACAAATAGAGGAAAAAAATAATAAAAATATAAATAAAGAGCAAAAGGAAAAGAAAGAAAGAAAGAAAGAAAGAAAGAAGGAAAGCAAAAACAAAAGTAAGAAGAAGGAGTGAGAGAGAGAAGAAGAAAGTAAAAAGGAGAGAAAGAGAAAGAAGGAAAGAAGGAAAGAAGGAAAGAAGGTAAGAAAGAAAGAAAGAAAGAAAGAAGGAAAGAAAGAAAGAAAGAAAGAAAGAAAGAAAAGGAAAGTTAAGGAGATCAAAGGCTGAGTTCTTTCTCCGTATTTGCCCAGACAGGTAGACACAGGTAAGTTTGATGTGGAGATACAATTTAAAATTATCTTCTACAAATGTCCTGGTGCACAAAACAAGAAAAATACATCATTTTAAATGCCTGGAAAAGTTCATTATGCTTTCTCTCATCTCTGTGGAGCATCTTTAAGCAAAAGCATGGTAAATAATATATCAATTTTCTATCGCCACCTATGAGTGAAAATATAGAACTGCAAATTATTCTTTTGTGCATAATAGAGGAAATATATGTGGCATCTGTAGTTCAGTTATTTCAAGACATTTGTAATAATATCTGAGGTGAAACCAACTATGATCTTTTGATTCTGAAAGAGGTACAACAATTTTCAGCACATGTAGGTTTTAGTCATTTATTTGGGTTTATTTGTATCATAAATTTTGAGACTTATTTCAGTAGTTTTACTGTCCTGTCCTAACTGAAACCAAAGCGTGGGTGCTGTACAGTCAAAGATAGAGAGAAGCTTCTGTTTTGGATGGTGCATGCCATATGGAAAAAAGATTAAACTCAGACTCCGGTGCCTACATTGTATTTCCAGGCTATGAGGTCTAAGATATAAGTAGACACTTAATGGCAACTGGTGCAAGAGGGAGGGAGGAAATAGGAGAGAAACATGGATGAAGATTTTCTAAAATCAGCAACAGGCTGAAAGTGGGATAGACCAGAAGATCTGAGTGAATGTAACCAGTGAAATACACAGTGGTTGAACAATGGATATGAGAAGGGACAGGAGATGGAACAGGATGTGCAGGATGACAAGACTGGGGAGGAAATGGGTATGGCTGCTAAAAGTACATGGTTCATAAGGTAGAAAGGACTGAAACCTGTGAGAGCACAGCAGCAAGACTTGAGGAAGAGTAAGGCAGAGGGAATACAACATAGGATGTGTTGAGATGCTGCTTTAGGATTCAGGAAACCTGGATATCATATTTAGCTCAACCACAAGCTTCCTATGTGATTGGAAAAAGAAGAAAAGAAAAAAGGAAAAAAGGAAAATAACTGTGGGCCTAATTCATGGAAAGAGTTCTGATGGGATTCATTAAATGAATGAAACATTTCAGCAGAGAGATCTTTGAGCTAGTCTCCCCAAGCTCCTGAATAGTCATTGAGGAAAAACACATATAGGGTGTGAATCATCTCTGTACATTTGGTTAGATGAATTGCATTTGAAAAGTGCCTATTTTTCTCCATTATCTATGAAGGGAGTCAAGGGTGACTAGCTCACGTGGAGACTCTTGAAGCAGTCATTCAGCTGCCTCCTTTTACGAATGGAGAGAAATAAACACTTCCAAAGTGTGATTCATTCCAGCTATCCCAAGTACTTGTCTAAATTGCCTTCTGGAATTGCCTTTTATTTCTTTATTTAAAGAAAAACACAGCCTGTTATTCCCGAGTGACTAACAAACTGCGATAACTCACACTTCCATTTCTAAAGTTAGGTGAGATGCATCCCTCTCATGAAATGTGAATTCCCAATGGATTCCTTCCTGCAGGACAGTTAGTTGCCAAAGGTCTAGAAATCAGCAGGACTGAAGGTTTACATTAGAACTATCTGTTCTGCTTTTTCTTCCATCTGCTTTAGGTAGGTTGTCATCTAACATACTGTTGTTGTGAGTACAGCTCTTGGATGCACATCTCTCTTGATGCACCACATAGAGGCGATGTTATGAAGGTGCCTAAATGCTCAACATTTTGGCAGCTCAGGAGACATCACTGTGGCTCCAGCTCACAGTGTCCCTGTGTCACAGTTCTTGGTGGTAGAACTGTCTTATTTCACAGTAAGGATTAACACATGGAAGTTGTTAGTAGGGAGAGGAGAAGGTACAAAGGTTACAGTAGTAGTCATAAATAAAATGCCACAGCATAAAATGTCGAGGGGTTCATTGAAGGACATAGTGAAGTTGAAGCTGGGTAGACAGTAGCATTACAAAATTACTATAATAAAATGCGCGTTAGGCATATGGTGAATTTTGAAGCAGGGTCACAGAAAACTTCTTGGGAAAGTTGGGCACTCTTTGTTTATACAACATTAGTCAAAATTGAGCTTTCATTTAAAGAAATTCTTATTTATACTCATTACCACTGAGGATACAGAGGAAGCTTCTAAAAGGCAAAAAGAATCTTTTCTTAAGCCCAAGAGCAATGGATAGTTCTGATATTTTTGCTTTGCTTCACACTATTTGAATGGAGGTATAAAATATGAATGTTGTATTATGTGATATATATTAAAGGAATCACAGAACCAGAATGACAGAATAGTCGAGGTTCGAAGGGAGCTGTAGAGGACAACTGGTCCAACCCTCCTGCTCAATGAAGGCTATCTAAAGCCAGTTGTCCTGGACCACATCCAGACGGCTTTTGAGTATCTCTGAAGTGGGAGACTCCATGGACTCTCTGGGTAACCTGTTCCAGTGCTCAGTTGCCCTCAGAGAAAAAAAGCATTTCCTTATGTCCAGAGGGAACCTTCTGTGTTCCATTTTATGCCCAGTGTCTCTGGTCCTGTCACTGGGCACCAAATGACAAGTACAGTCTCTGAAACAAATATACATCTTGAGATGGTGATTTTATTTTAACAGGAAATATGCCAGTTATCTGAAAAATCTCTTTCTTAGATTAAGAATTTCATATGAAATCAGTATTTCTCACAAGCCTAACTAATATTCCCAAAATATTAAGGAAAAGTGCATTTTTGAAAAGCCTGCGTGGAGTGTATGAAATATTTATAATTTCATATTAATTTTGGTAGTATTGCTGGTAAATATTTTAATTAAAGAATTTCACAAACCAGTCAGATGAGATAAAGAAGAAAAGCTTTTTTCAAGTTTGTTTTTTTTTTTTTTTCCCTTATTGATGATCCCTAATTCTTTTATTCTTCTGATCAACTGTGAAAGATATGCATCAGATTAAAAAGCTAGAAGTGAGCAATAGAAGAGAGACTGGTATGTTCTCCAGGTGCTCATTTTTAAACGCTGTAGCAATATATTTAGGACCTGAACTTAAACAAATAATTTAAATGGCAGAGTTGTAGTTTTCATCACTTGCTGATCAGCATAGATGTTTTGGTATTTGGGATACAAGCTTAAGGGAATTTTCAGAGATCCAGGACTCATGCATTGTGAGAAGAAAACTCTTAAATTCACCCTATTGGACAATCAAGAATTTATATTTCCGGCAGTTACTTTAGCACTGAAAAAAAATAATCTGTTAAAACAAATTTATTTTGGCATCAGATATACTGTTAAAAAGGTTCAATTAAAACTTGTGCAAGTCTCAGAGTATTTCTACTGCACTGAAGATATAATAGGATATATTTTAATTTGAGTGAAAGGATCTTAAAGATATAATAAGAGACTATGACAGGTTTCCCAGAAAGCAAATGAAATTTAACTATGCAGATCCCACAGGCAAAAAACAATTGTTCTCAGAGATCTGTTTAATACACTTCAATTCAGCAAATATGGCTTTACCACTAATCCAGCTAAAATAAAAGCAGTATTTTAAATTATTACTCTACAGTCTAAGGTGGTTGTCCTGAGATTTTTGAGGATAAAATAGAATATGGAAAAAATCACTCAAGAGAGATGTCATGTCAATAAAGCCTTAAGCGAAGAAGTGGAAATTCAAATGACCTTGCATCAAAAGGACAATTATTAGAAATTTGAATAGCTAAAAATGCTCTGACAACTCATACTACTTTTTTCTTTTGGTATCTGTATACAATGTTAGGGTATGTAAGTGCTGTATGCAGTATTTGCTGTGAATTGTATTTAAATCTTAATCCCTAATTTAACAAGCCAATAAAAAAAAAAGAGCCTGAAACTCAAACTGAAAAGGCAATTTGGAAATTCTGGTGTTTCTTTGCTTAGCTTGGTACTAAAGAAACCTCAAAAGTATAAGGAGGAAAACAGCTTAGAAACAGGCACAAATCACTCAAAAAATTGTTTTAACCAACTTAAAACTGGGTACTCAGTGGGTACTAATATGTTGAATTGACTATCCAAGCTGAAGGCTAGCTTGCAGTCTTTAGAAATTATTAGAATTAAATATAAAATTAAGATCAAGCTGAGAATCCATGGTGCCAAAGATAAATTGTCAAAATCATTAGACTTCCATTTTAAAAATGACAAGGGGTCAGATTTTCAGAGGTGATTACATGGCTACAGCACCATATCCTGTTAGCTAAAATCTTCAAAAGCCCTGCAGCTCATAGCACCTAGGAAAATGCTTGTGTCCTTAAGTTTCTCCTACGCACAAATGATGCATAAACATCTAATTCTTTTCATTAATGGAACTTAGTCTCTGAGAAACTTTAGGTTCCTTTGAAATATTACTTCAAACTCTCAGCTGACATGAATTTAATGATATGATGTTACTGACGCTCATGAGGCTCAAAATTTGCTTTATTATTGCAACACACCTAGCTCCAGGAGTCCTGTTATACAAGGATCAATTTTTATTTAGTAAAATATTAGCTTCTGCTTCTTGTCATTCAGAAAACAAGTCTGGAAATGTAAAACAACACTTAAAGCTAGATGGAAAACAAATTGAATTAGTTCTGTGATCCTGTTATACTTAGAAAATCCGATTTTTTTTATACTGGACTTTGTCTTCCAAGAAGGGGACAGACTCAACACTTGTCAAAGGCTGAGATTATCGATGCTGAGGTCTCTGATGTACTAAAAGAAACCCACGGGTTGTTCTTACAGTGACTACCAAGGAGATCAGCATTACTGTGTCAATAAGTAATACAATGTGAATCAAATAGAGTGTCTGTATGCTATAAATACCTTGAAATCAGCAGAAATGTCATTCCAAAAAAGGGACACCCAGGTTTGCAGAACTGAAATAAACAATTTTACGTGAATAGCCCAAAGGGAGAGGTGTGTTACAAAACCATTTTTCTCTGCTGTTTTCTCTTGGCTTTTCAGCTGGCTGGTATTTTCTCTCCCTCTTTTTCTCTCTCAGTCCTGACTCAGTCAGGCAACTTGCTTATTAAGTAAACAGACTTCAGAGCAACTTGTCTGAGGAATATGGTCCCGTTAAGCAAAAATATGGAGTGAGAAACTCTTGAGAAGCAATGATCAGAGATCTAAGAATACAAATGAACAAATGCATTTTCTGATTTAAATATGTTATTGTTATTAGCATCATTATGACAAATGTCTCACTGCAGTAAACTTTCATAGACATAACATTCATTCTGCCCTAAATAAATTCCAGTGTAATTGGATGTTAGTAAAATAATACATTTATTGGGAAATAAGACTGACTTATACAGAAAGTCAAATCACTATGTGACAGGTGGGTTCCCATTTATCCTTTAAGTTGGAAAAAATATTCTTTATGTTAACTTTGGGATTTCTCAAAAACTGGTTGTTTTTTAACACATTCCCCTGCAGTGATGGTTGCCAAAAAAGTTGTCTTTTTTCCATTCAGCATTCAGTTTAATGATCCTTATCATAAAGGTCTTGAAAGCTTTTTACACAAGAGGAGGGAAGGTCTGCAGAGCCCTCTGACTTCTCCTGCAAAAGCCCATGTTGCTGTACAACATGAGAGAGGAGCAGCATTGGGATTCTAGTCTTCTGCAGCAGCCAAATGAAGCTTCCCCAGGTCCACCGCTCAGCCCTCACCCCACGTCATCCTTCTTTATCATAGCTCAGTGCAGGAATCTACTGTCTTTGCCTCTCAAAGTTAGCACATTTTTTTGGTCCAAGGCCTGCAAAGCACTTTGGAAACAGAAAGCATTTCAAAACATGCCTGGAGCATCACTTTAGAAACAAGCAGCAGCACAATATCCCTGTGAGGCAGAACAATGCTATTATACTAATTTCACAGATGGATAAACTTGAACGCAGTAAGGTAAAGGACTAGATCCTGCTTGGTGCTGTGCTTTGATATTTTAGGGGATTAAGCAGCGCAGAGAGCCTTTTTCCCCTAGCAGGAAAGCTGAAAGACAATCTATACAAGAAAATACAATAGAACTGCAGCTGTAAATGCATTTACTCATACAACGTGTCCACAGAATAATGTGGTTTGCCAGCTAGAGGGCATGCTCTTCTTTTCTGCTGAGCTGCACAGGTAACAAAGACCTCAATGTACATTTTCCCAACAAGCACGCTTGTTCTTTTTTGAACAGCAGTAAAAGGAGTCCCATCTGCCTCACAACTTCTTTTCCACGTTCTCCAGGCTGGCATGAGTCCAAAGCAGATGTTGTCTCTGCTCCACTCCTTTCACCCTCACCTCACCAGCAGGGCAGGATTTGCCCAGAGTAACCTTGCTCAAGCACACAGAGAGCACCCAGATGTCCTCATGGCCATGCATGGATGTCTACCCAGACCCTCCTCTGAATATTAATGTGTATATTCTTGCATGTTCCCTGGAAAAGACTGTGCTTCAGAAGGCTGAAGGATCTTTTTGCGTCTGCTAGGCAGGAGGATTGCTCAGTTTGATCTCACTTTTTCACTTTGCACAACATGAAATTTTTAATTGTCTAGTTGAGAAAGGGCGGCAGCTGACGATTGTTTTGTTCAGACTCACAGAGCTGATAATGCTCTGTTCATGAAACTGGGCTGTTAATAATTCGTGAGCTGATATTTCCTCACACTTGGTTGTGCACAGTATACTTCATAATTTGAGCTTGTCATTTTCATTTTTCAGGGGGAAAAAAAACCAACAAAACCTCTCTTTTGTCATGGTAGACTTCTCTATAAGTGTGTAATTACATCCTGATGTTCCCTGTGATTTGTGCCTTGTTCAGCCCATTGAAAACCTCTTTTAATACATTTTCATAAAATATTTCTTTGTTAGAAAAAACATGCAATTTTTCCATGTGACACACTGTAGGGGTACTGTTTTCTTATACATGAGTACTTTACATACATATAAGATGCCTCAAAGAGCTTTTACAGCATAGGGAAGCTGTAACCATTCCTATCCTGAGAATTACTGCAAGAGGAAGGTTCTTGTCAATTCTGCAAGTGACTGTCACTTCACTGTATGGAAGCATCTCCCTACACATCTCAGGTCCTCACCACAGAGATAATAGGAGTCTACCAGAAGGAGCCTTCAATATCCTACAAAGCTTAATGATCAGATCTTCAATGTAAATATAAGCACTGTTTGCAAAATCATACAGAAAGAAACAGAAAATCATGCATCACCTGACTGCTGTGGCTTTGACTTAAGTGAATTAAGTGGCTGAAAGATAAAGTGCTTTCTTAGCAGGTTTTGAAGACTTATTTTAGAACACATTATTGCTTATAAAGATTTTTTTTTCTTAGTATTGCAGGACTAAATATTAAAAATATACTGTTGGCTTTAGGTCTGACCATTTTTTAGATCACTGTGAAGTCCGGTTCTCAGAAAAGCAGGATATCTTCAAGTGTCTTTGTTTAGAGAATCCAAATTGCTAAGCATTTTAAAACAATCTTGTCTATAATTAGATTGTAGACAGCTGCAACCAGAACAATCTTAAGAAATATATTACCTAAACAGTCTGTAAGACAATCACTATTAGAAGAGTATCTATCCCAAAATGACCAGATTAACATTTTTATTCCATGAAGGCAGAATTGAGACAATGGAAGACTCAGAGTCTCTAGGGTTTGCAGCTTGTAGTATCAGGGAACCAGACACAAAAGGTGCATATCAGATGCCAAAGTAAAGAATATTAAAAGCTATGTAGCAAAAGAAATCATATAGATATTTTAAATATTTAGTCATATTTATCTGTGAATAAAATATTACTTTTCACCATCACACATTATGTCCTGATACAATAAATACAGAAACTTTACTGTCTATAAGAAGCCAGCCAAGCCTTGAGATGAAGATGCTTGCAATCACTCCACAGCACATGTACCTGAACTCCCATTCCTTGCTAGAGTTTAGACACTTGGCATGACAGAAAGGGAGAGATTTTTCTTAGTGACTTTAAATATGTGCAGTCCAAACTTGTTACCTGCTGAAATTGGGAGTTTCATTTCTCTTAAACATAGAAAATATCATATACACATTTTTCATTTCCTAAGGCACTTTTCCAACCATTGGGCTGTAAACTTGGGATAAGGCTAACCAAACAAACAACACAGTGAAGTCAGCACATGGTGAGGAGCCTGAGTTTTTAACATGATTGTTAAGAAATGTCTTCTGGGAGAGAAGGAACTTAATTGTAACCCTTGATAATGAAATAATTTCTGTGTTATAACCAATATGTCTCATGTGAAAGACATTAGTATAAGACTGAGGTTAAAATACTTTTGTACATATGGGGGTGGTGTGGGTCAGCCGTGCAAAGAACAATTACAGAGCACATGTAGGTGTATGCACCTCCCCAATGTTTTAGAAACCAAACAGGGAACTTAGGTCTCACTCAAAGTTACTTGCCAGAAGTCATCCAAACGCTGTGAGAACTTGTCCTCAGACTTACACAGTCATTCATATTCATATATTTGCTTAGCCTCAGTGACATTTCTCCACCTTCATGCCCTGAAAAAGACATATTGAAAGGAAAATCAGTATGCTAAGAAATATCTCTTTGGCATGAACAATCTCTCCATGGTACATATTCTGAAAGTTGTGTGACCATCATTATCATTAGCAAATCTATACTAAATGCATAACTGATGCTCCCGTCTCTGTCAATTTTATGCTTTTAGAAATCAGTCATGCAAGTACCATTCAGACGATTTGATTCAGCAAATCTGATCTGCCCTGTTCTAGAGGTAAGCTGAAGAGTGGTTTAAAAATCATAAGCACTGTAATTCCCATTTCTAACTGAATGCATTTCATTACACAGATGCAGTTAAATATTTTTTGGACATTTAATTCTTCCTAAAATTGTCTCAGTTATTTAAAGCACTGAAATATTCCAGAGCAATTTGCCAAAGTACTACAGCTAAACCGCCGTTTGTTGTGACTCTTACACAATAAGGAAATACACAGAATATTATCTCAATTTAATAAATTCAGATTTATCTCACCTAGTTTTATCCATTTAAAAGTTAGACATCTCCTTAGTTATCTGGGGTTTCTCAACAGCCAAAGGAGAGAGACATATCTCCAGAGCGTGATTCATCCCTCCTATCTTAAATACCTATCTCACTTTGGAAGCTGATGCAATTTCTCCTAACTGTTAAAAAAGGATGTCTTATTTCTAATATGAATCTGTCTAGTTTCAGCTTCCAGCTATTGGATTCTGACATGCTAGATTAGTGAGCTGTTTACTGTAAAAAATATCTTCTCTCTGTGCATGAGGAGTGCAAGTAATCTGCTCTTCAAAGAACTAAATAGATGGAGATTCCTAGTTTCCCACTAGATGACATTCTGGTTGCTCTTCAAATAAGTCTTGAGAGATAATATTTCTTATCACCCCAACTGACACAGCTGGAAAAAAATAGACAGGTTTCTGGACACATAAGCTCTTCTTTAGGTCTCACTGAGTTCGAAGTTTCTCAAAGAAAAGCAAATTTATTTTCATTTTTGAAAAACCATTTAATTTGACAAATTAAAGCTTTGCAAGGGAAGAAGTACTTGTTACACATGATTGGCACTCTAAGGTTTTAATTCAACAAAAAGTATCACAAAAGTGAGCCAATTTGTCTTCTGTTGCCAAGAGTCTCTTTCCAGTATGTACACAGTAAATTCCATATATAAATGTGATTAGTTAAGATCCACTCCCGAAGTTCACAGGAATCATAGAATCATAGAATGGTTTGGGTTGGAAGGGATCTTTAAAGGTCAGCTTGTCCAATCCCCCTGCAATGAGCAGGGACATCTTCAACCAGATCAGGTTGCTCAGAGCCCCATCCAGCCTGGCTTTGAATGTTTCCAGGGATGGGGCATCTGCCACCTCTCTGGGTAACCTGTGCCAGTGTTTCACTACCATCATTGTGAAAAATGTCTTACTTATATCTAGTCTGAATCTACCTTCCTTTAGTTTAAAACCATTACCCCTTGTCCTGTCCCAACAGGTCTTGCTAAAAAGTTGGTCTTCCTCTTGCTTATAAGCCCCCTTTAGGTACTGGAAGGCTGCTCTAAGGTCTCCCTGGAGCCTTCTCTTCTCCACCCCTAACTCTCTCAGCCTGTCCTCACTGGAGAGGTGCTCTGCACCTCGGATCACCTTCGTGGCCTCCTCTGGACTCACTCCAACAGGTCCATGTCCTTCTTGTGCTGAGGACCCCAGAGCTGAAGGCAGTACTGCAGGGGGGTCTCACCAGGGCGGAGCAGAGGGGTAGAATCCCCTCCCTCGACCTGCTGGTCACGCTGCTTTGGATGCAGTATCTGATTGGCTTTCTGGGCTGCAATCACACATTGCCAGCTCATGTCCAGCTTTTCATCCACCAGTACTGTCAAATCCTTCTCCATGAGGCTGTTCTTGATCACATCATCCCCCAGTCTGTATTGATACCTGAAGTTGCCCCAACCCATGTGCAGAACCTTGCACTTGACCTTGTTGAACCTCATGAGGTTCGCACAGGCCCAGTTCTCAAGCTTGTCCAGATCTCTCTGGATGGCATCCTGTCCCTCAGGTGTGTTAACTCCACCACTCAGCTTGGTATCATCTACAAACTTGCTGAGGGTGCACTCGATCCTGCTGTCTATGTTTTTGACGAATCAATGGGGTTGTTCCCACTAAATGACTTTCATTTAGGTCTTTTGGTTCAACTCTCTATACTCATACAGAATAAAAACTTTCATGGACATTGAACTGTAGTCATTAGGAAGCTATGGTGTGCTTGTAGGAATAAAGTTCATATAAATGGTGAGAGAAAGCACATTGTTAATTTGCATTTTACTTTAAAACTCAAAGTGTATTCTAGAAACCCATGACCCTATTATCAAAGGCTAGAGGAAGATAATGAGATTCTAAATAAGGCTCTGAATAAATGAAAGTTTTCTCTCAATTATGAATAGATACATGCTTACTATTATAGAGGTGTTCTCATGTCACTTTTCTGAGGTCTTTGTCAAAACTTTCACTTTGTCAGATGAAGGTCGAGGGGACAGTTTTATTTTCACAATTACAAGATCGCTGTGAAAAAGGTCCCTAATAAAAAATAAATCCAATCCCTAAGCAAAGAGATTCCGACAATGAGAGAGGACAACTTTGGAAAATTCGACATTTTCACCATCTTGGAAATATAGAACGGTTACTTCATTCTTACTTTCCAGTTAGATCCTCAATAAATGGATTAAGACAGCTATCGTGGAATGCAAGAAATTAAGGGGCAAAAGAAAGAAAATAAAACTGAAATTGTAAGAAAATTGTCAGCTTTTGCAATTAATCACAGATACAAAATTAATCTATTTTTCTGAAAAATTCTTCACTCTGTTTTTCATTTTTTTCATTTGTTCCCTAGATTTCATGACTTGATTTTAATGAAAAAAATAACTATTTAAGTAAACCACACAGGAAATCAGTGTTTCAGTGGCAGCAAATTTCCTGATATGAAACCTAGAAGACATTTCAAAGGCTTTCCCCTAATATGAGAAATAATAATAAACAAAAGCAATAAGCTATTGTTAATTTAATTACAGTAATTCATTACGTAAAATTCACTGTTTATAGGAAAAATGTTATAAGTGATTCAGTCTATTAGTCTGATTATTCTGGACAATAACCAATATCTGACTTTTCACAAAATACCAATTACCTTATCAATAATATTTCTGTCCAAATATGCAATAAACAAAAAATTTGGATATTAAGCAGGAACATCATTCTGTCGCTATAGTAAATAGTATGTTTCCCTAAAGCACAAGACCTCTCTCTTCTTTTGTTGTGGCATAAATAATATTATTGGCATTACTTCATCGTTTCTTGAACCTACATTGGGTTTTCCCTAGGGCATGGCAGCTGAGACATTCTTGATTCTCTTTGCGTGTCCTGTTACTTGTCAAGAAACTAATGCAATTAGGACTTTTCCTTCCTGGTGATCTGTGCGTGTGTGCCCTGAGTGATTTGTTTTATTTAAAGATGGACCAGATTCAAGATTCTCCTTGATGAATAGTTCCACAAACCACAGGTGCAACTCAAATCAGAGGCCAGTCACAATTAGTTTGGCATATTTAGTATTTCTTTCAACGAGCTTTCCAGTGGAATTCTTGTGTTATTTCACAAATAGTTGCAAATGGAAAATGGTTACTGGATTAAAACAGAAATTCATACACTTCTTGTGAAGTATCCCTGCTATGAATAAGGATTGTACTGAAAAATCCAACTATTCATATTATACACAGTAGACATCTTTCCACTTGAATGCTTTTCTCTTTTTTTTGATCATATAAGACAAACAAGAAAGCTTGTCCTGGGTTAGAAACAAGACTAACTCCTTCAAATCTGCCAATTTGAAGAGAGAAAGAACGAGTCATTCATTTTCTATCCATTTTTATTTAAAATAGTAACATTTATATCTCTGATGAAATATGCAGTTTTGTTTCATTGGCAGTTACAAAGCCCTTTTGTGCTGTTATCTTATTCTTTATATTCATGTATCTTTCTTTTTGAAAGTTAACAAATGACAGATTTTTAAACTGTCTCAAATCTTCTAGAACTCCTACACTTTCAAGAACTTTAGTCACTTAAAGCTATAAAAACTGGGAACCGTGATAGATATTTTAAGTGTACTTTTGCAAGTTGAATTTCTGATTTCCAATAAAAATCTCATTCCAGCATCAAAACGGGTTTGGCTGAATATAGCTTCTTGTAGTCAGAAATCTATTTAATTTTTAATTTCAAACCATGAAAAAAAAATCAAAACTAGACTTCAGTTATTCACACTAATTCTTGGAATTAAACCCCGGATTTTTATATAGTCATTAGACATGTATTTCATTTCTTTGTGCTATAGATGAAGAACAAAACTTGTGAGCCCTTTTTTGTGATGTTTTAATCCTATCTGCAATACATTCAATAGGAATTTTTCTTTTGAGCTGGATGGTATCAAAATTAAGCTGTAAGAGAACAAGTAGCATACTTGTATAGTTTGCAACAGTATGTGATCACCGTCACTCACTCCAAGACAACTCCTCAGGTTATGTGATAACGGACGAAAACGTTTGTAAATCCCCAGAGTGTCATATTTTTACCATGGATGTTCGTGCAATTATTCATGTTCTGTCAGATGTATATTCACCCTCACAGTATTTTTGCCACTTGTAGTAATTTCTGGCTGTGACGCCACGAACTGAGACAAGACCTTAATTTTTCTAGGAATGCTCTAACTGTGAGAAACCACCGCCAACTCACCAAAAAGTGTTTGACCAGAAGAGAAGATGAACACAGAGAGGTGATGTGATTTGCCTGTGGTCGTAGGGTGTGTGACTTGAATATGTGAGGTGTAGAGCTGGGAAGGGAACAGTGATGCCCATTTTGGAGGATAGGGTCAATGTATGCTCTATTCACATCGTCTGTGTTCCTTAAAGGGAACAGAAGAGAGAAAAAGTACCTCTTAAAAGTTCCTTGGGTTAACTGTACAGTTTTGAGGACACTACCAATAAAGACATCCACTGCAGATAATGAACATGGACAGAAGGAAAAAAGAAACAGAAGAAAATGAGAAGTGTTCAATGCAAAAAGCTAACCACATCACATGCAGAGAGAAGTAAAGTTAGGGCAAAACTGAGACATACATAACAACTCCAGATAAATCTGATAATCTCGCAACCAATAAAGTAGCAGAACCAATCTCATCTCACTGTAAGACAAAACTACATCTGTGAAGCAAATCATCACTATTTTCCAGTGGGACACTGATACAATATTCTGTAATATTAATTTCTAACAAATTAGGGCTTTTAAAATAATTCTAAATGTGTAAGAAAAGATTTTCATATTTTTCTGAAATGAATTATTCCCTGACTGTAGAACTTCTGTTTTTTCATTTGGAAAATATCTTTAAATATTTAGAAAAAATATCTACAAACAGCATGCAGTTTTAATTACAATTTATACGCTTGCATTTTAATTGCCTTTTAAACTAATTTAGCTTGTTCTTAAAGTTAATTAAACTCATTGGGGGGAAAATGTTCCTTAATTCAGTTGTGAAAATGGAGCAGATGTGGAGATGTATTTGTGATTGTGTCTATCAGTCTGAACTTATAAGAGTCCTTTTTATCTTAAACTCTTTAATAGACCTTTAAAATGAAGTGTTTCCAATACGAGCAAGGTGCACTGTGCATTTCCTATGTGCTTTCAACATTAAAACCATACATGCACAGCCCATTCTTTTTTAATTTGTTTGTCCCTTCTAAAATACATTGAAACTGGGTATGAAGGAGGATGCACCAATGTCCGTATTGATAGAACTTCAGGTTTTGGGGAATTTTGACTCTGAGTTTACAATCATTTAAGTAAATGAAATTCAAAAGCAGGGCTTGATTTGAACATTTCTGACTTTTGCAATGAGCTTCTGGGAGCATTTTGACAGTGCATAGAGGGAAAGCACATTCTTTGGAGAGAAAAACTTTAGAAATGCATAATCAGTCGAATTAGAGGTCACTCTGGCACCTGCAATTCAATCCTTGACACATCTGTGAAGTGACTAACCTAATGCTTGCAGGAGTTCTGCTGTTGCAGAACTCAATGTGGGCTGGCTGCAATGCCCACAAAGTCCGGAGGTCCGAGCAGTTAGTCCATGCTGAACTCCATATGAAACTATTTGTTTACAGCTGGGTCAGGTGCCTCTAAGCCAAGCAGGCATAATTACAGCTGTCATCCCTGAAAATGAAATTATTTGTTTAGAAAATTATATGGGAAAAATTAAATTCCCAAATATCAGTTTCTCAAGGGAAGTTCCCTCCAGACAAATAATCCTACCAGATGACAAGCTTAGGGTGCTACCTTGCTGTGGTAGTAGGCTGTGCATAGTGGTAGCCACCAATGAAGAAACTCACAGCCCATTTTCCCTAAAATGACCTGTTCGTATTCCTTTCTTGAAGGAATTTATCTGCTAATCAATCTAAACTAAACATTAACTCTCCAACCTGTCACAAAAATGGTCCAGTGAAGATTTATGGTTACAGTGATAGTATCTGATACATACTAAACAACTAGGGTATTGCAGACAATTGATCCTTTGATAGATACACAACATTAAAACCATAAAATGAATCCAAGCCTTCGAAAAGATCATTAAAACGATCAGAAATCACTGCTCCACAATGCTTGTTAGAGTAGATCTTGTATGATGTTTAACCAACTTAAGCAAACAGAGAGGGATTTATCAGGAGCATTGGGGGAGAACAATAGCCAGTGTTTCAGTTGCTTCAGAATCGAGTGCTAGATACCTAGAAATTCAAAAAGGAAGAAAGAATAAAAAGAAAAAAAACCCTTTCTTTCTCACTGTATCCAAAGTCTGTGGGTCAGTGATTCTGAGGTCACCGACACAGCCTTATGAGTTTTAAAAAGAAAGCCTCAGTTAGCCTATGGTTCTGTTATTGCAGTAGAAACAAGCTTGCTGCTGGTTTGTTAACTTGTTTTGATTCCGCGCTACTCTTGTTTCGTTGACGTGCACAAGGCTGACATCCAGAGACACTCTTCTTGGGCAGTCATGTGTATCAGGGCTGGTACGCTCACTGTCAGCTCGATCGGACTACTAAATGACTGTGCGCTGATCCAGAAGCAACTATTCCTCATACTGTGCAACTTGTTGGAGCTTTTATGCATACTATATAGTGTGTGACAGCTACTTTTGTGCATGTGTAGCTACTCATTATATACATATTTGAATTCCTTTGCAGTAGTGCCTGCATGTGTTTTACTTACAGATAAACTTTATTTTTTTCTCCTTTAGTTATGAGTCTTTACTTTTCATGCTCTTTGGATATGAAAGGATATTTTTACAAGCTCTTTCTTTACTGACTGTCCATGTTTGCAAGAACTATTTCATTAACTGTTACAGTATACAAACCTCAAGGAATTATTCCGTTCTTTCACACCCAAAATCAAATTGAAGTCACCTCAGCAGCTTCCATAAAATGTGACTGAGCTTGTACTTTTTAGAAGATTCCTGAGCACAGAGATGTGTACGTGCCCTGCTGGAGAAGCTGTGCATTTCCACAGACAACATTCTTTTTTACCTCATTGTTGTCTCATTAGTCTTTCTTCTCCAGTGTTGCAGCCCTGATCCCACAAAAATTTGTAACGAGAACCACAACCGTATGTAGCTCTCTGAGGCAGCTAAACAAAATTGGGAGATTCATACAGGATCCACCTAACCTAAAAGCAGGGACCACGTATTTCCTTGGCTGACAAAGCCCTGTCAGGTGCCATGGATGACATCAGTCACACTGTGCACATGTAAAAATTACAATTTCAAATTCTTATCTGTCATGAACATTTCTCTAAGTATCTAGCTACATTATGAATATTCCCCACTGTCTTAGCACACTTGGTTTTGTTATGGGTCCTAGGATGCAAACTTAAGGCTGTGTGTAGGAGTTTGAAAGCCTATAGCCTAAAGTCAGAACATGAATTTTCTGTCTACTGTCTAATTCTGTCTAATTTTGTGTCTACCTAGCAACTGTGGTCTCTGTGAATTACTGATAAAACCTTCTCATATATCTTCATCACAACCATGGGTGTTATTTAATTGTCAACTATACCCATCTAAAAGTTAGACATCACTTTTAATAGTCTAATATCCTTCTATAGTCAATAGGCATTTTAAAAAGCTATTAATCTGGTCTAATTTAAGCAACTTTTGAGGGACAGGAAACTATTCTTTTCTACCTCTAGAGGGATTTTCTACAGGTGCATTTACATTTCATAGGAAACCTAACTCAGAATTCTAGTTTAAATTCCTCCTGTTCGCATTTTAAAACAGTTTGCAAGCCTTCTATATCCATTCCAGATTTGGAGATCCACCAGCCCATCTAAGATCAGTGCAATAACGCAGTCATTTCCTCAAGTCTCTAAACAATGTTAATTGTCTGGAATATATTAGTCCAAGGTGCCTTCATTTTGTCATCATTACAGACTTGAATCTTCTGAGATTCCACACTGCTGGCATCCACATTTACCCCTGGAAGAAAAGACTGTCTTAACCTTGCTAATACCCAAGTCCCAGAGCACAAGCTGTCATGACTATGCAAGCAGTGAAATAACCACAAGGTCTCTGCAGAGTTTTAGATTATTCCCTGTTTGCACATAGGTTAACTGTGATATGAAAGAATAGGAGAAAAATTATACTGTACTGATTCCTAAAAAAGACCTGGTAAGAGTCAGCAAGTAATGTCACTCATGATTAAAAAGCAAGTAATATAATTTCCTTCTGTCATCCTTTAGAGACTTCAGTGACGTTTTCATTTTCCCTTCTTTTCTACTGCTGGTCACACAAGTTATAAACCAAGTCAGCAGTTCATGAAGTACAATGGCTAGACCATTGCAAAGGGCAAACTTAAAGGGAAGGATTAATCTCATCTAACTTCAGTCACTTAGATCTATCTGAGCTACACATTTATGCTTGTTTCTAACAAGTGAGGAGGAACTGCTGTATTTAGGAAGCAGATTATTTATCCTAATACATTTTCTGTAATAAGTCTTATAAACACGCTCCAAAAGTGTGATTTTGTGTGTGAATAGTAAATGAAGTCTCAATGTCTAGTCCAGCTGTAGGTATGAGACATCTAAATTAGGGGAGATTAATTCACCTTAAATAACTTAGAAGCAAAACAGAAGAAGCACAAATCAAGTATTGTAAATCATCCAGAGAATAAACACAAGAGTTTGCTACGTATCGTCTCTGTTGGAATGGAGATAACTTAAAGTCATTTGAACAGAAAATACCTGAGCTAGCATTTCCAACAAGCTCATATTGCATAACATGTCCTGAGTCACATAGGAAATGTCAATATGTTTTCTCTCTCCATTAACTTTAGAAGGCAATTAGAGGACTAGTTTACACTAGACAAATCACTGTTTGAAAGCCAGAAGTAAAAAAGATTAATTCTACCCTATATGTTTGCTTTGTGGATTTATTTTTTCCAAAACTCAGGCTTGTGCTGTCACCCAATGTGTAGTCTGGCTAGATCTATACCACTGACTGACATTTTTAAGAGTGAGTGGACAACACAGTGTTCAAAAGGACCAGCTTTCCCTGCAGATGCAAGTGACTATATCGTTAGAATAGCCCCATTTCTGTATATTGTCTTTACCCTCACAGTTCACTACAGAACTGAGGATCAGAGTCACTGTCAGTATCTTCAGAGACTGCAATCTGGAGACACTAGCACAGGGAGTTCGGCTCAGCAATATCATTTCTCATCTCTAGCTTTCATTACGCTGAGCTGTGGATACTGAATTTTCACTTCTGCATCCAAAGTTTTTTATTGGTTCCATGGTAGGAAGAAAGGATTTTTCTTTTGAAGGGGTTTCAAACAGCAAAAGGTAAGTATCTAAGCACAAAATATACCTTCTGCCTTTAGTCTGTTCTGCATAATCTGTCTTCGTTGCCACCACTCTCCTAAGGTCTGATAGGATGCTGTCCACAAGCATATATTAATCATGCTTATTGACTGCCTAAAGCATCCCAGAAAGCATTAGGAGCTTTCACTCAGCATGTGATCCAGCATTTTGCAAGTATCCGTCATAGATCATAGATCATGAACAGCAAGCACAGTCATTCACAAAGTTGCATTGGTCTGTCATCAAGCAGTCTTGAATATCCTTCATATATAATTCATGAAACTACTATTAATTTTATCTTTTCTGTGTGGCTAATAGGTAATCTTGGTTAGTAACAATTTTCCAGTAGGTCAGTAATGGAAAAGTCATATCCCACGTATCAAATACATTGTTGTTTGTCAACTTCAGAGGGGAAAGCCACTCACTTGTGTTTTAGCCATAGTGGATTTCAATATTTGTCAGAAGATGTTGCAAAGCCCATATAGATGATTTCCATAAAGAAGACCGCTGGATATTTTGTGTTATGCTGCAGATTAGCTGTAGTGTATCAGTTAAAACCCCAAATGAATGCAACTAGCGGGAAAAATTTTATTGGTTCGATAGGGGAGACTGTGTAAGGGCAAGAGAATTAAAAGTTTGGTTTAGCAACAAAGAATGAAATAAAACCACTTCCGCCTAAGACAAAATTAGTTTTATTTTCAAGCAGCCTTTTCATTTTAAGAAGCTGGTTCCAATGTTCCCAAGCTGAATCAGACCACTTGTGATTTCTGCTGAATCCAGACAAAAGCAATTTTTTAGAGTTTATCATCGCAATATTGATTTCGTCATATTTTTTATGATACAAGATTGATGT
>NW_009603281.1:114230-178186 GCF_000690535.1 Cariama cristata
AATACATACTGAAAACTAACATTCTATATTGTACTGAATTTAAAAACTTACCTTGTCTTATAAAGAGAGAAGTGATCCATGCATATGTGTATTTAGTCAGAAAGAACTGCTAAAGAATGATAGAAAAAATAACATGACACATACATTAGGAAAAAATACAAAAAAAAGAATTAGATAAATTTAAAAAAAATTAGAATTAAAATGATGAGCAGATAAGAATATTATAGTAGTTCACACACTCTCTAGTACCAAACGGAGATGAATATCAAACAATTTACAGAATCCTTAACTTTGATGGACATTAACTTTCCACTTTTTAGCTATATAAAATTACTTAAAATACTTAAATATTGATTTCAACCATTATTCATTTCTTCAACTTTATCTGCAATAACTGTAGCTATAAATGTCACCACACCACTTTAACAAAATTTTTCAGGGACTGTTGCACACACACACATGTCATACTGTCTTTTTAATTATCATATTACATAGGCATTGAATAAATTCATATATCATTAAGATGCAGCTACTTTCTTTAATATTTCTACTGTATTAAGATAAGACTATCCTCTATCATCTTTAACTTTAGAATAATTTATCAGAATTGTTTTAAAATTGTTCTAAACAGTAACCATCCTAAAGAAAACAAATAAATTATAAAGAAGTCAAAGTTAATATGGTAACCCACATAGGTAATAAACTCTCCACAGGTCTAGATTTTTTGCTCGGTAATAGCTAGTACAAAACTTAGGTGCATGAAAATGTTTCTTTCCATGGAAATACAAGTCAAATAAAATTCTTTATCTGGTACAGTTGAAAATCAAAATATCTGACCATGTTTAGAAATTTTCTCTCTAAGTTGCTCCCTAGCCCCACAGTTATGAGATGGCTTCCATCAGTGAAATTGGCTTCCCAGCCTATGGGTCCTGTCCTTTCCAAAACCCTTACTGTTTTTTTTGTTGGTGATAGTAGAGATGATCCTTTTTTCTTATCCTTAAAGTATATATTACAAACACTTAGCTTCATATTCAACCTGTGTATTTTTCAGCATTTAGCTAAGACCCCAAGGGTGCAATCCAATTGCTTATGGTTGATGGAGAAAGATAACCACTTCAGGAGGGATGCTCATGGTTCGGTGAGCTGCCCACAGGAAAAACCTGAACTGACTATACTCCTAAATTGGGCATTTCAGTTATATTTAAAATCAGATGAGAAAAATCAGACCTTAGTGGGCTAAATACAATAAAAAAGCAACATTCTCTGGAGGTTAGGGTATGAAGCTGAAGATAACCATCTTCCATTCCCAGCTCTTCTGCTGGCCAACCTTATCTCCTCCCGATTTGGAAAATGAGGACCTCCATCCGAAAACTCTCTGAAATTTATTTGAATTAAAAAAAACCCCACATAAGTCAGAAACAAGCATTATTAATAGATATGTTCTTTTTACCTTAAAATGTAGTGGAATCTTAACTAGGAATTTTCTTCGTTTTAACAGAAATATGTGGTGCATTAAAGGCATAAAATCTTTTTTCAGAAAGTTTACAAGGATTACATCAATGCAATAAGTGATGAACACAAAATACTGTGCAAAAGGTCCCAGTCATCATCTGGCTCCAAGATCAAACCCCTTTCTCTAGAAAAATAATGAATCAGGATGGTTTCTTGTCCACACACCCCCTCAGAAGGCTGAGTACATGTGGTGCCTTTAAACTGTACAATGCAGATGGAGCGACAGATCTTGAAAGCCCATCTGCCCCAGTATTTCAGCTGCTGACACTTTTGTTTTGTGGGAGTCTATTCATAAATTTTTATTTGCTGACGCTTTTCATCATAAATGTTTAAAAGTATAAGTGCCTAATCATTTTCTGTTAAAAAAGCCTGATCGAAATCTAACTGAAGTCAATGGGAGCTTTTCTTCCTTTGACATCAATAGGCTTTGGATCAGATCCATACAATGCAATTTCGTACAGCAGTTAAACATGTGCTAAAGTTCCATGGACTACAGAGAGGCTTTAGACATGTTCTCAACAAATGGCCTCAATATTGAGGTGTCATGGGAAGAGAGCATTTGTTTGGTGGTTTTGAGGGGAGGAGAAGGCAACAAATAGAAAGGAATTGAAGTTGATTCAGGATCGTAAAAATTTAAATGAAAAACTAGTGAGTTTCTTACAATGCCCGCTAAAACTGAAATGGTCACAGACACAGGTGGGCCAGTAGGAAAGTTTCTGACCTGCAGAAATCTCTTATTTTTGCATAAGACCAGCTTCTCTTAAGAAAGTACATACTGGGGAGTTCTGCAACTGGTGTTTTGTTCTGTGCCCATATAACATGCCCAGGGATGTTACAGTACATAATACAAACTGTCAGCTTCAGTAAATCTTTGAGATTGGACCTTGCAGAATAAGTGTGCACTAGAATACTAGGAGTTGGATGCTTTTGTGTACAACACAATTGTTTATGTCTGAGCAGTCATGTAACACTTTGAAACTAAAAATTCCTGTAAGTGCACTGAAAGTTGTCTAATGGCATTAGATGGCAAAGGTACCATCTTTAAAATCTTTGTTTGCGATTTGAATTGTCACAATTTTTTTGCAGCCAGCACTTACTTGGTCATGTAAGTAACCCTTTGGAGCAAAATCAGGAAATGTGCATGAATAACAATTACATAGAAGATGTCGGGGCCAAATCTGTAGATCCCCAAGAATCACAGTTGCAACATCAAGCAGAGTGGGAACCAGACACAGACAGTTCCTGGACAGAGTTGGATATCCAACCTGACCATCCAACACATGAGAAGTAGGTGCTCAGAAGAGTCTCCCAATAGGAAACACTGATGTGAAATCATGTGTTTCTACTACATCACTTGACTTCAGGCTGCTGAAGAGAATTTTCAACCTTCCCTGGAACATCTACATACTACAAATCCACCTCCTCATCTTTATACACTATTCCACTGGTCACTTCACTTATTCACTTCAAGAACTTAAGTACTTTGGGCTTTGGGCTTTGCTTTTTCACTGCTTGGGTTTAAAAAGTTGGGTGATTTCATTTTTATGAAAGGTTATGTGCAAAGGGAAATTGCTGTTGTTTAGGGATCATAGACATGACTGCACAAGGCAGTTTTATAGAAAAGCAAAATGTTGAAATATACACCAAAGAGTGGGGGTTTTTTTGAAGAATCTAATAAACTGGTGTTTATGAAAGGTAAAACTTGGGAAATTTAGTTCTGTCTCCTTCCCCTAGCATTTTAATTAAAGAAATCTCGACCTGTCCCTAGAAATCCCAAGCAGGAAAAAAATCAGCCTTTTCTACAGACAACTTTAAAGTAAACTGGGAAAAAAAAACACTAACCTTTTATGAACTCTTAAAAAAGGGAAGATTAAAAAATGTATGATCAATAGCAAAATGGATCTTTGCAAGTCTCAGGTCTTTTCTGCCTTTAAGACAAAGGCACATTAATGAGCACACAAGCACAGACAAAAATATTAAGGGCTATATTTACCTTCCACTTGTGCCATGGAAAACTAATGCAAAGCATCTGACTCCAAGTTAGTTCTTTCTATACAAAACCTGAAAGTGGAACTTAAACAAATACTTCTGCCACAAGCACAATCCCTCCTTTTTATTGGTTTTTTTTTGGGGGGGGGGTTGCTTTTTTTCCCCCAAATAATCAGGTCTTAAATCCAATGCAAGGAGACAATCCAAACACAGTAAGACTATTCTCAGGGAAGACTGAATCACTGGAAGTTGGAAACCTAATTCCTACTGAAGAGGGAAAAAAAAAGAAGTCTTTTGACAGTTTATTAGTTCCAAGAAAAGGTATCAAAGGTCACCAACTCTTCCTGTTCTGCTAAAATATTTATAAGAGTGTGTTCTGGAGAGGTGTAGTCATTTGATAACTTTTTGTGGATTATTACTGAAGGTGTCTATGGCCCAAAAATCTTTTTTGCTCCTACCTACCTATAGATCCGATGAATCACTGGGAATATCAGCTTTGCTTTCAAGTCTCCTCAGTCTCCAATGGTCCAAATACAGTGGGACTTTTGGGATTTTTCATCAGCTTTTTCACAGGATTTAGAAATGTTGTACTTTTTCCTAGGCCTTTCCAAACAGAATGCATATCGTCTATGCAGCCTGAACAAAAAAGATGGAATATTTCTTTCAGACCTTGAAGGCGGCAGTTGATGGGAAGGAAAATGCAAGGGTAAACCATTTATACAGAGGACCACACAGCATCCTGACATCGTTTTATTTTTCTTCAAAAATAATAAATATTCATCAACCATTAGTGAAATGCCTTCACAACGTAGTGGGCTTTTTTTTTTTTATCCTTGCAAAGCTACAGTAAAAGGACTCAGAATGTAATTCAGCTTATTAATATTCTTTATTTGTATTACAGTAGTAATCAAGGCCCAGTAATCACCCCCACCCTCATTGTGCTCTAACAAATGACCTTTATTTAGCTGTCACTGCAAAATGTATCTGCAGCTGAGAGTAGCAAATGACCTGGTACAAGCTTCAGAATAAGTACGTGTGGGAGCTGCTGCAAACTCACCCTTTCTTTGGTAGCAGAGCACATCACTGATGATGAGAATGGAAGACAACAACTTCATGATAAAGAAGTTATCTTAGGTCCCCTGTCACCTCCTTTTTTCTTTTTACCCTGCACTGGGATGAGAACCACATTTTTGCAGGAGATTTTCCCCAAATACAAGTGTGTTTATCCTGAAAGCAAAGGAGGTCAGATTCACGGATATTCAGTTTGACTGAAGAGTTTTTCACCTCAAGTTACTGCAAATTAGGCCAAGTAGTGACTTAACCTGTGTTCCCCAGAGCTTAGACCACTGCCTGAAATTTTAGTTATTGTGCTTTTCTTGCCTTCAATTATGTTCTTTCTTTTCTCATTTCTTCTCCCTCATGTTCTCCTCAACAACAAAAAAATTCTATGGAGATTAATTACGTGATTTCTGTGCTTTTTCTAATTGTTGTTATTGCTGAGAAACTGAGCAGAGGTCTGGGGAAGTACACGGGCTGGTGGTTGAGGAAGGAAACTGGGTTTCAAGGGACTAGATTCAGTTCCTGGCTAAACTGGAAATCTCCTAAATGTCACTGCTCATTAATTGTTCTCTATCTTTTTCCACTCCCTGTAAAATGAAAACAAGGGTACCTCTTTCCTCCCCAAAGTTTCTTTATTGATTTATGATGAGATTTGTTAAGTTTTCATTTATGAACATTGTTTATTATCTCACTTGGAATTAGATAGGCAAGCTAAAGTCCCCAGTGAAGGAAACAAAGTGATTGGAGAAAATAATAATCTTCATCATGTAAGTGTACTTATTTAACCTGAGGAGGCTTTAGGAATCTACTATAATAAAATTTGGATGAGATTGTCTATGATGCTCAGTATTTAATAATTCTGATCTTGCTGATGTGTAAGGTAAAATAGGATAAAGGTAAATGCCAAGCACGTAGGAAAGTTACGCACAAGTGGAATATGGAAGGACTGGTTCTAGGAAATAGATAAACAAACTAACAAACAAGGAGTTCAGCTCCCCAAATACGGAAATCTGAAGCCATTTAAAATGCCCTAAGGTGATCCAATTTCATCTCTAATTGCCATCTTCTAAGTACCCTGTGCAGTTCAGCTCACCTAAAACTAGACACACAATAGCAGGTCAGCTGAATATTTATCTTTCTAGGCTGTCGTATTGATTTGATCTGCTCCAACAGTGATGCAAGCATACACACCTTGCCAGTGTTTACAGAGCAACATGTAGACATTTATATTTACATTTCCTAGACTGGAGATGAATCTCACCTCAAAGGTTTGAATAGCTGTATTTTAATTATGTAAGGCTTAAAAGTGGTTCCTGTAAAAGAGAGGAGCTTGCCGGCAAGTTTGGTTCTGCTCCAACATTTCCTATCCCTCATAGTGACCCGAACCGAACTCTGAGTTTATAATGGCATCTGAAGCCAGGTGAGTTTCCAATAGCTCTAGGCTTTCAAATGTCATGCTGCTCCACTAATTGCTTAAGCAGCTGTACTTTTATATCTTCTATCCTTTTTGAAAAGGTAATCTATTTGAACTTGGTTTTTTATACAAAGAAACTAAGAAAACAACCACAAACTTTCTTTTCAGAGAGGAGTAAACAGGTGCAGGAACAATAGACAATGGCAAGTAAATGAACAAAACTCCCTTCTACCATATTGGAATGATAAAGAGCAGCAGCAGCAGAAACAAAAAAACAGTGATCCTGGCATAAAGATCAAGGCTATTATAGTCCACCAAATTACTCATCGTTACTCTTGCTCAGTTATGTCAGAAATTACGACAAGGGTAAGTAAGAATAGTAGAAGAAATGAAAAATAGGATAGAATCGATATTGCAAATTTAATGGAGGAAATAGATTAAACTTTGCTTTGGTGAGTGGTATTTATTGTCCGTGGCATGAGTCTTCAAACTTCAGAGCATAGGATGGACTTTGAGTAATGAGGCTGCAGAAGGTAGGAGTGAACTCAGAGAGAAGCTCTGACACCTGGGTTCCTGCACCGCCTTACAGCTGACATCACATTCAAAATTTGTGGTGAAGAAGCCCATTGTTATGAACGATAATTAAATATAGTTTAAAGGAAATATATTTTCAATGTATTTTTTTCTGTAATGCCCAGAGCCCTTTAAACATAACAAGAACCCAGTAACATGCCTGTCTCACGGAAACTGAAAGAGAAACTCAGTATACAGCCTAAAGGAATCTCCTTGTTTCTGGATCTTTTTTACTGTCATCTACTGGGCTTGATGCATTACTGAATTCTTCAAGTTTTTAAGCTGCATAGCACTAATGATTTCAGTAGCCTTACTATAGTGCGTTTCCAGTGTAACACAGCAAATCAATTTGTCCACAATTGCAAATTCTTCTTTGAATTTTGATCAAATCTATATACCATTAAACTGGATATATCTTTTACTATTGTCTATTTGCAGCATTTTAGACAGCCAGTAACAATTCCAATATATTCCTCACAAAAAAAATAGAAAATTAAAAAAAAAAAAAAAAGGTGGGTGAGGTAGATTCTATGCCTTAGTCCTTAAAATTGGCCTTTTCTATTGTTGACTATTTTGCAGATCATTTGGAAATCATTCCAGAGTCTTGCACATCTAATATAATGCTTAGTATTGCTTACTGGCTTTGGAGATAATGGTCATTTTTTGCTAGGAGAGTTGTTTTGTGGGTTTGGGGATTTTTTTTTACATTTTATTGTCTTGTTTCATTGTAAGCTGTAAGAGACAATGAACAATGTGTGTTCAACAGTCAGAATCCGTACAGATTACAACTGGACAGTAAAGTACCCGTGCCTGCAAATTGACCAGATTAAGGTCTTAATTTCCATTTTAACTGAGAACATGGAGTATTTATTTGTGGAAATACCCTTTGGCTTATCAAAAAGAAGGTTAACGGGTGGCATGATCTGAGAGTACCTAAAGAGTGGCTAGAAGAGAGCTCTTTAATCAAGTGGTCAGACACAAGCCAAGATCCAACAGCCAGAAATTGAAGATAAAATTAAATACAAAATAAATGTAGATTTTTACTCTGGAGAGTAATTAGCTGTTATTTGCTGTCGGTTATTAGATTACAGGAAGAAGTGGTTGATCACAGGAACTCAATATGGTTGAGGTTGGAAGAGGCCTCTGGAGATGTTGTCTAACACCCCTGCTCAAAGAAGAGTCATCTACAGCAAGTTGTTCAGGGCTGTGTCCAGTAGGGATTTGAATATCTTCAAGGACAGAGACTCCACAGCTTCTCTGGGCAATCCATTTAGTATTTGATCATCCATACAGTGAAAATGGTTTTTCATACATTTAAATGGAATTTCCTTTACTTGTATTTGTGCCCTCTGCCTGTTGTGTTGTCACTAGGCACCACCGAGAAAGAGGTCTTTCCACTAGTCTGCTTAGCACTAGGATGTGCTCTAGTTCAACTACAAATTATGAAGCTTAAGTGCATGGGTTATAAAGCGATATTTGTCATGTAGGAAGTCAAATAACTAGAATAATGTATTTTGCCATTAAAATCTTTCAAATAACACCTTTGTCTTTCAAAAAGAACAACTTTCACTGAAGGCACTGATGAATTTTCTTTCTGCCTGAAAGAACTGTAATTTTCAGCCATGGAATAAAATTCTAAAAATTTATTTTTAGAAAAAAAAAAAATAATTTCTTGGGCCAAATCTTTAATGACTGGTCAGGCTGTGCTGTACTCACAGTGTTCTCCTGGTCTACAGTCACTTGAGGATCTTGTTATAGGCACTTGCTTCCCTCCTGGAGACACTGGCATTTTGGATTTTGTGGGTCAGCAAAAAGGCAATGACATGGCAGGAAATCTTAGACAATTATGGCCTTTACCTCCCATTAGTAATGTGTATGCAGCAGGGCGGCACAGCTTGAGATGCTTTACCAAATGATTTTCAAAGTGTGGATATTTTTTTGACATGACTTATTTCTTTGCTTGAATAGGCAATCACCTTAGGATCTATCACTTTTCTTGGCACAGGGTTAATGCTATTATGTTTTTGATCTTTCAGGGGAATTTTTGTTTATTGTTTTAAACTTTGAATTGGAAATCAAGCTCTAGATGTCGTTCATCAGTATGTTTTGCTGAATCTATCCTCCCTTACACACTGTATTCCTCTGAAAATGGCCCAGGATTAATACAGAAATTGGTTCACAGAGATAATTACTTAAATCTACTTCAGGTAGATAAAAATTGGTGCTTTCAATGGGAAAAATTCTCAGAATGGTATTTAACTGCAGCAGAGCTCCAGCTGCTGGGATACCATGAACTGGCAGCTCTTCAGAGGTGGGGAAGGTGGACACCATCCTGAGGAAGGCCATGCATGGATGAAGCATGCCTCTTCCTCATGCATCCAGTTCACCTATTGTGTCCATCCCAGCTTCTTTAAAAGGGGTAGTGAAACCAAGCATGGGATCTGCGTAATCCAGGACTGTCCTAAATGGGGACATAACCCAGAGAAAGGAATTCAAGGAGCTGCACTAGGAATGTACTTGTTATGACAGTCCATATTGTCTGATATGCATCCATGTATGCTCTCAGTTTCTAGATACGTGCCCTTCCCTGATTGTCTCCAGGCTTGCGCTGGCATGCAGCTTGCGTTAATTCTCCCTCTAGCTTTGACTTGTCTCAGTGCAAAGAGGTCTTGAGAACTTTTGTCTTTGCACTGTTAGAAATTAACACGTTGGGAAATGAAAAACACCGCCCGCCAGCTAAATAAAAACATAGACTGATCTAAGAAAGTCATTTATTGATCTTTCTTTTGTTAAAGTAGATTTCAGGGTGCAAAATACTAACTCAGCTAAATCAATATCCCTTTCACTACCAAGTTTGTCTTTAAGATTATGGGGCTATTCTGAACAGTGGACTTTAATTTCAAGACATGTCCTTCACAGACATTGGCTTAGTTAAGGCTACGGGACACATATTGGGCAAACATGGAGGGGGATTCTAACAGTGATGTGTGGATCTTCCACAACTGATTCATTAAGATCTCAATGACATATGAAGGCAGAGCGAGGTATATTGCTGAAAGTTAAAATTGCTTCTAAGTACAAAGCAATTTTAAATCCCATATTAAAGAGTATCGTTACAAGTTCTGGTTTAATAATTTTTCCTTATCTGAGTCCTTAACTGGTATATATCAGCATAGTTTTACTGAATTTAATGGAGTCTCATTGGAAATCTGGCCCTCTTTTTCAATAGCAAGGGATTATTTCTAAACATATCGTGTTTAAGCTGTCAGCTAGATGTTAATTTATGCAAGGTTTGCATTTTAACATACTATTTTATATAGGAATCTAAACAAAATCTCTTAGAAAATCATATATAAAAGCATTATTGTAGCTATGCTAGGGGACTATGAGGTATCAGCTGTAATTCATATCTTACACTAATGGGCGTGACTGTAAAATGTGAAGTAATAATGCAGTATACAGCTGGAAAACAGGCCAACTAGAGAGAGGGGAATCAGGAAGTGTGCTGTTGCAGTGGATTTTTTCCCAGCAAATTATCCTACTTTACCAGGAAGAATTAAGAAGAACAATCTAATCACCTTTTCTATTTTATTCTTTCCTACTCCGTGATTTAAAAATTCTCTGCTTTTTCTGCTTTTTTTTCCCTCTTCTTCCCTGCAAGGAAAGTTTAATGAGGCATATTTGCTTGTTTCCATGGTATTTCAAAGAAAGATTACTAGCTGAAGGCAAAGAAATATATAGAATAAAGCAGGGAACAAAAGTCTGTTCTTTAGTAACAGATACAAACTTTACTTTCAGAATTAATTACACAGAAATATTTTTCTATACTTATAATAAGTGAAACCATGTCAGTAATTTTTTACTTTGATATAAGGTCTGATGTTTTACAGAAGAAAATATTTGTTACCTAGTACTTCTCTATTCTTTGGTCAGAAGGACATGAACAAGTATGGCTCTAAAAAGTCATCAAAAACATTTCATAACTAAGTGACAAACAGGATTCAGTTTGTGCTATTCATACAGCACAGCACTCTATTATGTTCTGTTGATGAAATCTGAATTTAAGTCTGCAAATAACACCTGACCAAGAAAGGCAAGAGCGTCCTTATGCACCTCCAAAGTGAGCCCAACTACATAATTCATTGCGCACCCACTAATTCCTTATGTCTGTTACGACAACGTTTGCTCAAATACAGACAGGAAAATGCAGTTATCATCAAATACAAGTTTTATTAAAATCAGAGAAAAAAGTTCAGGAAACCCAGGGGATTATGCATATTGTTCTCATTCATAGTCAGAAAAGAATTATCCTTCATTATTATTATACTGCTAATTATTTGATTTACTTTCAAAGCACTCGAAAGTTCACAGGAGGGATAGGATCTCGCCCTGTTGCCCTTGAAGTCAGTGCTAAAACACCTATTAATTTCAGCGGTCCAGATTCCAGACACATAAAATATTGAAATTAAATACAGACGACACCAACAGAACTTGAAACAAGTAACGCATTTACTGCAACACCTAATGAAAAATATAGACAGGTGATGCATGAATGAAACACAGAGGTTCATCAAGAACTTATGACCTGTATAACCATGAACAAACCACTAAAGACTGAGTCTCTCATTTAAAATGACATACCTGATGGAGGAACCCAAGCTTGCTCTCTGGTCAGCAGAAAAAACTCAGCTACTTCAGAGTAAAATTTAATATACCTAAGACATGAACCTGCCTCATGACCAGGAGTTTAATTTAAGTGCCTAAAGCTAGATGGGATGAACCAGGAAGAACAAATATATAAAATAAATAGTAGTAGCAGTTGGGACAAAACTGCTGAGGGTTTTGCAAATCCTTTTGAAATCCAATGTGCCTTACTTCTTACCTTTAAATCGAGTTGGAGTTACTACAGCATCTCCAGAGATTTGTTAATACAATGTGCTTTGTTAGCATAAAGCAAAAAAGCTGTCTATTCAATGAAGGGTTTTTTTTCATTGCAATCGAAGGAATTGTATTTTCCAAAGCTCCAATTTACTGTTTGAGGTTTTGTTAAATCTCTTCAAATGTCTCTTTGAGCTACATGAACTCACCCTTGCTGGTGGTTTCTTTGTTTGGGTTTCAGTGGGGTATCTGGCTGTCTTTGTGCAGATCTCAACTCCAGCCAGTAATTATCCAACTACAATAAAATTGGTAATTCTACTCAGTCCCTGCTGATCAACTAGAACTAATTCTCAACAATTTTAACAGAATCATTGTGAATCAACTAAGAAGACTTGCCTGCAACTTCAGCTTGAGGGTATGTCTATACTAATAAAAAGCTATAGGTCATAATATTGTCAACCCACGTATCCGATTTTATAAAGCATTGTTATTTCAATATAATCAAATGAAAAATAAGGGCTATCTGCTCAGTAGTTTAATGAAAACACACGCATATTTCTTGTTACTTCTGTGTAAGAAACAGTTACTTCATCTGCCATTCTTCTAGTCACATCCACAAACTTATACAAATAATACTTTTTTTCCCACCAGTTTTACCTAGCAGACAAGAAGGAATTATTATCTTCATTTTATAGGTGGGAAATTACTGCTGAGAAAAATTAAATTACTTTTTTCAAGTACAGAGGGTTAAGAACTGATTTCTCCTAAATTCCTCCCTACTGCTTCACAGCTCAGTTATGAATATTCTCTCTTGCACCTTGTAAATATTTGAATTTTGCAGATCAGTGTGTCTGTGTATTTGACAATAGGCAACATGAACGTGAGGGTGTCACTAGGGCAATACTCACCCCTGCACAGATGCTATTCACATAGGCAGCTACATCTTAGACAACACATTTTGGTTTTCTGTAAACAGATTCACATCACCATTTTTGGCCTCCTGGAACATAATAGGAAGTTCAGCTCTTCAGTCTCCAACTATGAGGTTTAAATCAACTTCCATAATTAATCAATAATTTAGGTACTTGTGCATAAACAAACATTGTGAAATAAAAACTAAAACAGGTCAAGTGCCATTCTTACATTTGCTACATTTTCTGACTAGTATTTCCTTATTTTTTAAGAAGGAGAAAAAAAAATCTATTCAACTAAAGTGTTAAAATATTATCCTGTATATACTTCCAGCAAGCAACTTCTTGGCATGGGTTAGACTCTACTTCGAAAACTATTGTCATCCAGGAGACAACCTGTAGTTTTAAATGACTAGGCTGTCAGTTCTTTAGCTCTCTGCACTTGCTTTTTCTGCTTTAGTGAATAGTAACAATTACACGACAAACAGCATGTTATTTCCAACCGTGGTTTTTTTGACAGAAATCTTTGTGGTACAAATATTGCAAACTTACACTCGTTTGCATGATTAATTTTTATGCAGATTTTTAAAGCCTAAAGAAGGTTTTCATAAAACCCTACAGTCTTTAGACTTTGGAACAAAACTGAGGAATCTTTTCAAAAATGTTTTTGTTAAAATTAAATGCTTTAAATAGTGGAGATTCGGGAAATTTTTTTACTGTTTTTGCTAGATTTGTGTTGAGATTTGTAAACAATATATTTCGTATCCTGAAAGGAGTGTTGTCGACAGTGAGAATGAAATATAAACTAATTCTGCCCCAGAAAATGTTTATGAATTATATTTTTTCTGTATTTACCAATGAACATGTAACATTATACCTCGTAAATAAAAACAGAATTAATATAATTGAGTGACGCTTGAATATCATTCATGAAGGGTGTTAGAAGCCATAGACCCTACTCTGGTTTGGCAGAAAACATTCTTAAAATTTCCCTGGAGCATTTAATTTTTGAAGGACAAGTAGGAATTTAAATCATTCATCAGTGTCAGATTTGAAAGATGTGTACTTGGATTCTTTTCGTCCCTGTTCTTCCTTCTCTCCCAACCGGAACATGAGATGTACTTCAGGTGTCATTTTCTCCCAGCCCACTGACAAAGATGTAACCTCTGTGTAGCTCTGTAAAAGCCTCCACCATTTAAGAGTGCCATTCCCAGAACGATGATCCATCCCCAACATTTTGTGAAGCTCTAATTACCCTATAAAAAATTTCAATGATTTAAACAGGTGAGGAACAAGTTTTCATTGAGGAGTTTTGCGAGGTTCTAAATTTTGAAAAAAGAGGATGAGTGACCTTAGCATGGGATTGTATCACTAGCCTAAAATGAAGTTCAAGACCCGCACAAGTTTTACACCCTTACTCAATTTTTATTGTATCATTTATCTGCCCAACTTTCTCTCGCTGTGCAGGTTCCATTGCATGCATGAAAATTCATCCTTTTCCCTTTTTTTCTCCCTCCTATTAGTATACCATCTTTTCTTACCAAAGTGCATTTTCACGAGTTCTAGTCTTCGCATGCAAGCCAAAGTTTTTATGAACAGAAGTCTTTTCTGATGTGTTTTTCATGCAATACAGTTAATGAATGTTACAACAAGAAAAATGAACTTTGCATCAAGGTTAGGCTCCTTATTAATAATTTTGTGCTTTTATAGATACATTTTACCCAATAACTGTACCTGTTGAGGTTATTTGACTTCCACTAAAAATTCAACTTACGCCTGTTTTTTCCACATATGCTTTTCATCAACAGATACCTGATTTCTTTATATATTAGCTGTTAAACATGCATACAAATTGATGTTTTTGTTTGAAATAAAACATTTGTTATCCTGACTGTCTTTAGTGATGGTCTCCTAGCAACAATGCCTTCTCAAATGATGACCCTTATAAGATGCTCCTTATCATTGAGGAGACTACTTTTCTGTATATTTAGAAACTTATTAAATCCTTTTTTTTATATGACTCAGCTTTTGTAAAACAGCTTTATTAATTTTTTCAACGTCTTTGTAATAGTAAAATGATAGATTCAGAAAAGTATCCTAAAATTCAACATAAACCTAGTTAAGAAAGTAAAAAGAAGCTGTTCCACTCTGATAAATAAGCCAACAATTTGAAGTAGTATTGTCTTTTTTTATTCCAGATTGCATGCGAAAAATGAAAACAATTCTATGATGACATCTCAATTAAAATGAAATGTTTTAGTCTAAAATGTAACTTTAAATTGAAAGCAATGTTCCCATCACACAATTAGTTTAATTGATTTTTTCTGTATTGGAACTGAAAAATTCAAAACCTATTGCTGTTTCTAAAATAATTCGGTAGTCTCAAATGTCATTGTACTTAAAGTTGAAACAGCAATATTTTGACTACCTGGAATTTTTAGGTTATGGATGTTATTTTTCCTCATTTACTTCTGTTTTGTCATGGCTTTCCTTACTAGAAATACTTGGGAAAAGACAAAGAACTGTAAGGAAAACTTTTTTAAAAAAATAAGAAAACTTTACTTTTTTCATAAAGGAAATAACTGAGAAAAGGAGAGGGAAAGACAGAGAAAGGAGAAGGGAAAGAATAAAAAGAGAAGGAATGGGAAAAATATTAAAGTCCTAAACTGTATTCAGAAAGTTGAAATGATTTCTAGGTTGTTTTTAAATAATTTATGGGTACTACCAGAGAGTTATTTCCAACACTGTCTCTGCCATTAAAAAAATTACTATCTTTAACTGTTAGCTAAAACACCCAACCCCTTGGCTGAGATGCAGGTGTTCAAGCGATGCCATTTTATCTGTAAGGGGCTAGGAGCATGCACAGACCCAAGTAGAATGGGTTTCTGAGAGATCCTTGTGTTGCAACACCTAGCATTTTTCTTTTACTGCATCAGTACTGTGGGGATAACTTATTAACACACATTAGCAGAATTGTCAAGCAATCATTGAGTCATGCCCCCAGTCATAAGGTTTCTTTCAAAATGTCATTCAAACTGCAATAAGTATATGGGGGAAAGGGGTCGTTTCAGTGGAAACTAGAAAATTTAGCAGTCACAGTCACTGTAGTAAACAATTTTTTTCCAATTAATTTCTCTGTCAATGAAAAACATCAATGAGCTCTCATTTGATGTTAACCAAATGACTGTTTCTCAAACATTAGATTTCCTTCTTCTATGCAGCATTGCAAATGCCTTCTGTTATTTGTATGGGTTCAGATTAGTAGTCCATTATTATTTACAATATTTCCATTAAAATTGCTACTTGAAGGTTGGTCTGCTTAAGGGGGCTGGCATCCTTTTGAATAGCATTTGCTTTCTATTATTAATGTGTCTATACCCCCACTTAAGTAATGCTAACATCACAGTAAAAATCCTTTTCCAAAGAGCTTTCACTCCAAACCAGCAATGAAAATGGAAAAAGCGGTACTTAGCCCTGATTGAAGAACAACTCACTGCTTTCACAGAGTTAAGCGAGCTCCTGCATAAAACTTTTGGATATCTGCACAGACAGAGCAGGACACGACACACATCTCCCTCTTCTAAGGCAGTAAGCGTGAACCCCATGGCTTGGTTTGATGTTGTGCAACAGAATCAAGTAGGACACCAATGGAAGTGTGGGGCAGGGCAGGAGGGTTTCCTCTTCTGTCCACAGCTCAGAGTGGCCCAGTCCAGAAAACTGAGAACATTGCTGAGAACATGAAAGCGTCAAAAACTGCTTGCACCTATAGAAACTCCTACAGGCTCTGACTGTCAAGGGTTGTGGCAGATACCAGTAGGGAGCATATGTTCCATTGCCTGCCCTCCCATCTCCTGAGTTCACTGCCTGTTAATTCTTCTTCCCTCCCCGATTTCAAAAACCTCTGCTGTAAAAATGCAAGGAAGGAAAGACCTGAAGTCTCTCCTCTGGGTTTATACTGCAGATCTTGGTCCAGACCTCTTCACTAGACCACTACCTGACTTCTGAGGTGTAAAGGGTTCATCTAGAGTTCTCTCCAGCTGGGAGAATTCAGGTGCCTTACTTTATGTCTGAATTTTTGGGTGATTTTCTGAACCCTGTATTGTGCCAGTCTGTGATCCTTTTGCGTTTGTATCCCTAGTAAAAGGACACTGAGAGCATTAGACATTTCAAATCTTAATTAATGGAAATACCCTTATTCTGCAAAATCGAGCTGCTGGGTAAAATTAAATAAATGGACCCTATTTGGAGAGAGAGTAGAGATCAAGAAATCAAGAAACCAGATTAGACTAGAAAAACTGATCCATCAATTATCAGTTACTAAAATTAACTTTGTCTAATGTCAATAGGAAGCTTTTCCCCCTTGAGAACTGGTGCTAGTGAAACAGACTTACAAGATTAATCATCTTTGAACACTTTTTTGTGTTATTGCTAGATAAATTTCCAGTTTATTTTTCTATACATTAGCAGAAGTTTAATTCCAGCAGATTGTTCAGTAAAACAGATGCTGTTTATCACTTTCCCATCCTTTTCCAAGCTGCTGTTGGTTTCACAGTCAATGAGGAATATTAGTTTAAAAAGCTAAAAACCTTCATCAAATAATTGTGTCTAAGAGGGCACCAGAACTTTGCAGGAGTGTATCAAAGTGCATCTGTTCATTGGCTCATATTCTTGACTCTTACTGTAGAGATCTATATTTGTGCATGTTCCCTGTTTGCTTAGTTAGTAATCTATAAATTATATCCATATCCGTCAGTCTAACAAACGCTTTAGCCAATATACCAAAGGAAAATTTGACCAGTAGGCATTTAATGGTGAGTAGGTATTGAAATCACAGCAAGGAATGCATTAACCATTTCTTTTTAATATTGGCAACTGTTTTAAGCAACATACGGTATTACAGCTGAAAGGAAAGAATGAGTATCTTCCTTTATAATCACATACTGATCACAAAAAATTACAGAATTGGAAAACTGAAGACACCAATGGTTGCCTCTGCAATTGACTGTACCATTTTGAGGTCTTCCACATTAACTGATTCCCAAAATCAAGTACAGGCATGCTCACCAACATGCAGAAAGAGCAATATTTTATCTCCTAACATGAATATACTTGCAACTCCGTGTATCTGAACACAGAATCTCTGCAGTTGAGCATTCAGTTCCAAAGACATTGAATTAGTATCCAAGAAACCTTGTATTCTTGTGAATTCCAGTAAGACAGGTTATGCCAGAAGAAGCAGGTAAAGAAAATTCCAAATACCAGTTATCTTCTGAGGGGTATGAATCAAAATCTTTCCCACTCAGACTGATGCCTGGTTGGAGTTACACTTGAGCAAAATAGGCAATGGCAAACACTATTCTAGCTTGGGAAAACAAGTAGGATCTTGCGACGAGCGAGGGAAGTCAAGCAGTCGACTCAATGTGAGTGATAAAGCCAGCTTCACTTTATTGTGAAACTTTCCCATATTTATAACATAAAGTTCTATCTTACACAAACACATCTTACAATCATTGGTTTAGCTATATACTTGTTTTATAATCATTGGCTTAGCTCTAAGGGATACCTCATCGTACTCCTCCTACTTGCTGTTACTGTTTTTCGTGCTTGGGTCCAGGTTCCATCCTGTTTTTCTCATACAGTACTTTCTTATCTACACAGTACAAGGTCAGTATGATCCTCCTTTCTTTCTTGTCAGCATAACTCGGAATTTTCCATCATGGCCTAGTCTGCTTTATGTCCAGATTGGTAGAACAAAGGTCCTGCATGGAGCCATAACCGTGCTCCCTCTGCAATTCTGCAACAGGATCTTACAATGTATTGGTTAAAATATGCTGAGTTTTAAAGAGTGCTCACCACTGAACGCAAGCAAAATCAGTAAAAAGAAAACCCACCAATGGTGTATTGCAACCAGATCTAAAAGTAATAAACCACGTCTATTTTACACACAGTAAAATGAAGGAACAACTGTAGTACAGAGTCAGAAGCAGGTACTTCATCAGATAATTAACCAATTGTTTAATTGTTAGATAACTGGATAACAACAGCAGAGAAAATGCAGCTACCTGGGCTTCTGCATGGGCTTGAACCACAACAAGAGTCTCTGGTCTACTAAGGAAGTTGGTCTACTAAGGAAGAGGATGATACTGCCTGTTCATTTATATTTTCAGCAAGATAATCTTAAGTAAAGGTAGAACAGATATGCCTCTGTGTGGTACAATTAGGTTCTTCTTTTACTCTCTATACCTTAAGTGGAGGTTAGCCAATAAAAACTCCAGCTCCCAGAAAAGCATAGAAAAATCCTAAATAATGGGGAATTTTTAAGAGCTGGAAAACAGTAATATATAAAATAGTGTTCAATATGATTAATATATTTCACATCTTTCTAAAATGCAGTACAACAAAATACTCCAAGATGTTATGCCAAATGTAAACATGGTTATGGATTTGCAAATGATTGCCTCTGATGGCAAAATGGCTCTATCAAAGCCACCCACTCTCTCACCAACACTAGTATTCAATATAGCTACTTTAGTAAGCTAGGCACTTTGCAGAACAAATAAATAGTTCTGAGTCCAAGAATTTTGTCAAATACTTTTATCAATGATGTAATCAGTGACAGGAAATTACAGTAGCAGAGAAAGAGAAGACTGAGTTTGGGCCTTAAAAGTATGCCTGTGAGTATCCAGTCTGAGCTTACAAACTGAGTGATGTGTAGTATTTATACTGTTATTGCTTTTCATGAGAGAACGTAGAATTCTGAACAGTAATATTTTTTTTTGCCTTTGCTACTGAGATTTTCATAGCCATCTCAGTAAAAATCAATAGTTAGCATATGCAATTTAAAGAAATACCATGTGGTTGCCAAATTTTCAAAGTATATTCCAAAAAAACTACCAGGAAGGAAACCATAGAAGCATCACTGAGTGTATAGCAGTCAAATGAAAGCCCATAAATAACTACTAAGAAGAAAAAAAACTTGAATTTTTTAGAAGACTTAAAAATTATGGAGCAATTTCTTTTTCCAAAGTAATAGTTGTATGTCATCTTTTTGGCTACTTTCCTTTACATGTCATCTTGTTAATGTAATTACTGTCTTTTCAAGATAATACACAGTATCCACATAGTGTTAAAACATGTAGAGCATGGAGAAATCAATGCTCACTAAGGATATGAAGTTATACCAACGTAGATACTCTGCACCTATTCTTAATGCAGACAGTGGCCTTTGCTACATTTCCCTTTATGTACCTAAGGGAACTAAATTAGGATCATGGTTGTCTTAATTTCCCCATGTGGTGAATGGGTAGAAAGAAGTATGTCCAGAAGGAGAGACAGATGTTAAATGGACTGTACTGTGCTGTTGAGATGGTTTTCTCTCTCTACTACTTTTAAAGGGAGAAACTGAACTAAACTGACTTCAAAGAAACATACTTTCCTTAAAAAGAGAACAAATGACTTTTTTTTTACCAGGAAGACAATTCTGCCTGCAGGATGGAATGTATATCACCTGCCTATAGATGTTTAGAAGCTGGATTGGATACAAGCCTTGTGGTACTAAGGACGATACTTTTTCTTCATACTTTTTCTTTTCACTTAAAGCACAGAGGGCTTTATCTCGTTTAACCTAATAATCTAAAAGTTAGACATGCAGTCAAAGCTAGTCATGAAAGTGCCCCACATACTTGATGACAGGGGCAGGCAGAACAAATCCTGGAATCACACAATATTTTAGGCAGAGGATACATCTGTAGTTCATCTAGTTCAATCCCCTGCATGATGGAGAGTTAATTTTGACACTAGATAAGATTGCTCAGAGTGTTTTCCAGGCAAGTTATGAAAATTTCCAAGGATGGAGATTCCATAAACCCATCCAATCTGTTCCAGTGTATAGTCATTCTTACTGTGATGCTTTTCCCCCATATATCCAAAAACCTCAATTACTTTTTTATGACATTTGACCCTGTTCTTTAGCATGGAAAGTTGCTTTTATTCCAAGGGACTCTGAAATATCGACACTCACATCTTGCTTTAGCAGAGTTAAGGTGATTTGCCAGTGAGCTGTGAAGATTTTCTTTTTCTCTCCTTCACTTGGGCTAACATGACTATTGTGGTTTGTCATGAGTGTCTAGATTGTGGTTAGATGTGGAAATACAGTAATAGATGCTTTCACGCAAAAACGGAAGGTTGTGACACCAGTGTCAAACCAACTATTTCAGCATTCCCCAGTGATGCATCAAAATGTCAAAATAGTGACAGAAGTTGAAAAGCATCTCTAACAGGGGAGAACCCTGAACACACCTTCCAAAGAAAGAAAAAGGCAAGGCAGTTGCAGTTGTATTCTGAAACAGAAAGTGTCCTCTTAATGACACGGCACTGGTTCTGGTAATGTCTAGTTTAGAAGGGCAATCAACTGGGCGTGCAGCCATGTGTAAACTGCACATTTCTTTGTGGACAAATAATGAGTGGATGCAAAATGTCTGAGATAATTAACAATTATATGATTTAAGCAAAATGGAAGAGGGTTATGGAAGTACCAAATATTCTGGCAGAACAAAATAGAATTAAGTATCTGGCAGAAAGAAGTAGAATTAAGAATCAAGAGCACTTGCTAATTTTTTAGTCTTCTTTTGGGGATCTAAAGTACCTGTAATTTTTCTGTACTTTGTTTATACTGTGGTAGCACAGTTATGGCCCAATGTGCCAGATGAAAAGCACATAATAATAATTAATCCCTGCACTACAGAATTTGCAATGCAATTAGCTATGATGAGCGAAGAATGGAAGACTTGCTTTGGGGATATATAAGCTTACTTGGGACTAAAACAAGATTTACCCCCAGTTACAGTTACAGTCCTTAAGACACAGAGGATCAAATAATCTTCTCAAGTTTGCAGAACAACAAATGCAGCAATTCTAGGAACTGATCATGTATTTCTCAGTCCTATAATGCACTTCAAAATTATTGTCATTTCCTCTTTCTTCTTTTAATAACTATGTTCTTAGTGCAGTGCAAGAAACTGGATTTCTTTTCTGCTACGTATTCAGATGGAAAAAGGAGGCTCGAAGTCCTAAGATTCCTGCTCCCTGAGGAGATGTTTCCTACCCAGACTGCTGAGGTATCACTATGCATAGCTGAAGAAATCAGGATGGCAAGAAATTAATTCATTTTTTAAGTGTTAACCCATGACTGAAACTGTTTCAAGCGTGTTTTGGGAATTTAAATCTCAAGGTCTTTATTTAAGCCCATATTAGCTATCAGTTTACATGAAAATCTGAATAATACCTCTTAGCCTTACTAGGTTTGTTTCAGACGAATCATCCTGAAGTCAGTATAGAAATCAGAGACTTATTGAAGTAGAAATGAAGCCAGTGTTCTTTATTGATGAATTCCAAGTAATTTTTTATCCTGTTTAGCTTAACGTTGCCTGGCAGAAACAACAACCTGCAAAAAGCTGCAAAGGTAATAACTCCATAAATTAAGCTGTTTTTAATTTACTTAACATATTGATTTTTAAAATAATTTCTTAATACTGTTTTCCAATATATTAAGGTGTCAGTTATGTTGGTTACAGCAATTAGTTCCATCAAACTTGCATCATTGTTTACTTACTAGTGTTGAACACTGAAAGAGTTATGTTATAATAATATTGCAGTTAACTGCTGACCAAAGTCTGTTCTGGCAAACAATTAAAACCTCCTATTTCAATAGAATTATTGCATCTTCGTTGTCCTCTTTAACTAAGAAAAAAGGCTCATGCTATTAACAGGATGATTACTAGCCCAATTCATCACTGTAACCCACTTACGACAAGCAAGCTTCTTAGGTCTGTAGTTTTCCTGGTGGCCTTTCTGAAAAACTAAAATACCTCAGTGAGGTGAACAACTGACTTTCTCAAAAGAGTCTTGTCAAAGGTGATGTAAATTCCTATTATGTTCAGTAGAGGAAGGGTGTTTTGGCAGCTACCAAGACTAATCTGACATTTGTCAAATATCATACAGGTACCTGTGAGTACCTGTTTCCTACAATTACTTTTGTTAAACATGGAACAGATTTTTCAACGCTAGAGCATTTAAAATTTAGTAACCATTATTTTTTGAGATGTAACATTGCCCAGTTCTCTGTTGAGATATTTCATATCAAAAATGCGAGTGTTGTTGGATGATGCTATTTGCATTAGAAGATATTTGACTTAGCCAGCCACAAAGGAGAAGAATCAAACACTTTCTTTTCATTGTAAGAGCAAGGCTTTTTTGGACACATCAGGGGATCATTCACTGTGCAACCATCTTCCAACACCGAAAATATCAAAGGTCTATTTTAAAAAGAGGCCAAAGTGCTTTGTCTATTTCACTGCCAAAAACTACTGTGAGATTAATTTTCTTCTATAAAGGTACAAAGTTCAAGTTGCTAAAATTAGCAATTGTTTTACCTGAGCCTCTTCTCTATGGTCCTATTCAAAGCAGCATTGTTTAGTGTTTCAGTGCCTGCTGCTTAAAATGTAATGTTCCCCATTTAATGTGTCAAAAAGCTATAGCTAATTATTCTCATAGCAAGGATAATCGTACCAATTATGATTCTTTAAAAAGAATGGTGGAAACAAAGAAGTAGAGATAAGATTTAACAATGACAAGACAAATTGGGGAGGCAAGAAAATCTTAAATGTTGAAAATCTACAGTGTCTTCTTTTTTACAGGAAAGAATAAAATTACAGCTTTATGAAAGAGACAAGTTATCACCTTTCAGTCTGTGGAAATATGGATTATTATGATAAGTTTCCTGTTGGTTTGGAAGGAAACTCATAGCTGTCCCTACAGTCTCAAAATCTAGGGCTGTAGGATATGATACCGAGCAAGATCTAATGTTTGTACCATATGTACCTTAGACTGACAGATGGTGGAATTTTAGGTGCATGGTTCTGAAGGCACCAGTCCACCCTTTCCAAGACAAGCACCATATTTCTCAGGATGTTATATGAAGAGAGGAAGATGACCATAGGATTATGCAGTCTTCCTATGCCAAGTATCCATATCCTTTGATTGCCTCAGGAACACAAGTATTGCTAAAGGACAATTCAAACCATCTAGGGTAGGTCTCTGTTTCTCTTTATTAGTGTACAGAGTGTACAGGCTTTTCCATCTGGCTGGGATAGAGACTTTTAAGGAAAAGTACCAAAAAAATCTGAATCTCAGTGAGGAAGAAAACAGTGGTAACAATGAGACCTATATCCCCAGTAAAGGTAAATAACCAAAAAGTGGAAGACATAGGTTGTGAGCCTAGAGGGTGAAGAGCTCTTCTTTCTCACATAGAAAAGACCACAATAGGATGTGGGACACCATCAGGGAGGAGCACTCTATGATCCTGCTGAAACTGACTCTTTATACTGGTAGAAAACCAAGGATCAAGGAGACGGTGATGAATTTTGGTCCTTTTGCCTACCTGCCAGACCAAATGGAGAATCTATTGGCTTTTCAACTCAGTCAGTGGTCTGCTTCTGCAGCTGTTACCCCAGGAGCAGATAGCTGGTCTGGCTGTATCACTCCCTTGTGAGTATTGTTAATCACTTTAAATGGGTTTGTGACACATCTGGATTTCTCTGAACGTGGTCACAACTTTAGGCAGAAAATCACAAAGCCCTTGGTTCTGATCCAGACCACACAGACAGTTTGAACATACCTACCATCACTTAAAAAAATGAAGAATAGCCTTGCATAATTGTCCTCTTGTACCTGGTAAATTCAAAACCACAGATTGAGTTCAAGCAAGTATTGCACTGTTCTGCAAGCGCTGATAATAAAGACACCATGAAAGATCTTGGCACAGAGGAAAACAAGTCAATATACACATCAGAACACTACAATAGATAATGTTTAGCTCTATTATAACCAGGTATTCAAGTACTCTTGGAGAAATTGAATCTGCCTGCTGCCATTTCTGCCATGCTTGCTTTAAGCTGTTCTCTTATCCAACTCCCCAACTGTTTGTCAAACAGAAGACATCGTCTGGATGCTAAGGAGACATTTCACCATCAGGTTGAAGTGTGGCCCTCTCTGAAAGGTGTCACAGTAAAAGGTGCTGAGAGATGGGAAGAGCATAAAATCTTTTCAGCTGTCCTCCTCCTCTATTTCAAAATCCTCTTCTGAAATGTATTATCTGTTGCTACCAGGCAACTTTTATATTAAGAGAAATTTATACCAAGGCTAGAGAAAGAAGTGGATGAGATGAAAAGAAAATCTGTAAGCATAAAGGTTGCTGAGACATTTAGAAAAACCTTGAAGAGGCTATTAGAAAGTTGGATTTTTGCTTAGCAGGACTTAAATGAAACATGGTTATGTGGGGCCACCTTACCTTTAGAAAAACTGTGATTTTCCCATAACACAGTGAAATGAACACCTACTTAGCAACTGCCCCAGGCTGTTAATTACTGTAGGAATTATTCCACTTTCCCATCTCCCATCACTGGTATTGTTTTGTTCCCAAAAGACTGGGAAACTCAAGAGACAGTCAATAGGGCTTGGATTCCTTGTCCAAAATACAACTGCCTATTGCATGACTTAGACATACAGGTCTTAGAGCAACAGCACTGGTAAGTTTTTCTCTGTTACACAGAAAAGTGCATATCTGGGAGTTGTATTTTACATTGAGAAGATCAGTGCTGTAGCACTGAGTTCTGGATATTCAAAGGTATTGAAAAATACCTTAGGTTCCAGGATCCTTCCCTGCATTTATTCCATCTTGCTTCACAAATCTTTGAGAATTTTTTTTCCATTATGAATTCCATTTTTCTAATAGATTTCCTTTCCATTATACAGGTGTGAAATGCTATTACTGACACTAGTTAACATTATCTGTGAAATATCAGTTTGCCTTGAATTTCCTTAGGATGACTGTGTAAGGCAGAAGGGAACTTATGGCCATGATGCAAGTTTTGAGGACCTATGGGTGAGTTTCATGTCATCTGATGCAAACTATGTAAAAGGTTTTTGTTTCGTCTCTGTCAATTGTCTGTACTTTTTCTTTAGGAAATGGAAAGGGATAACTACTTCTAGAGGACAAATGATCTTGCTCATCATGAACACTTATTTTAGGTTAAGACACATACTCTGGAAGACCTCAGTGTCTCTCCATGAATTACAACAGGAGCTTAGACCAAATATTTCTCTACTGGATAACTAAATTTAAGCTCCTATTGCAGCTAAATATAGCAAGAACACTGTGAGACTAAGCCTAAAAACCCTTTCTGTACTACAGCTGGTAAACAGGCCACCTGACAGCAAGGTTACACTCAGGTTACAGACACTTCCTCTTAACATTTTTTTAAAAACTCTGCTCTCCGTACCCTCTATAATACAGCTCAAACTGTCGCAAGCCGTTGTGCACATGAACAGTCCAGACAGCTGGAAGGTTTTGAGTGGTTCAGTCACTGCTAAGTCTGTACAAAAAACTTACTAAAACCTCTTTGAAGGATACAGGAGTTATCACTTCAGCCAGTTCTGCTGATAGCAAACGTTCGTGTTCTGCCAGTAACAAGCCTGTTTTGATGATGCTAATAGCTTCACTGAATTACCTTAGTCTTGCTTTTGCATATTGTCATTTTGCGGCCTGGTCTAACATCCAAGGGGGAATTAGGAAACTGGTGGGTGAAGCATCTAACGATATCATGGTCAGGACATGGTTCTGCAGGGAGAACAGCCCAAATGGCCTCGTGAGAGCATTCAGAGATTCTCCTCAAGGATTTGAGGGTTTAAACTACAGTGAAAGCAAAGTCTTTACTTTTACTATAGCAGAACAAGAGGGGAAATAATTTAGTTTCCCTTCTGTTCCCTAAATGAGAAGCAGCAGTCCATTCCCAATGCTCCCTTACAAACAGCAAAGCATGAAGAACTGCCGAGGTGTGAGATGGGAGTTTCAGGTCATTGCTAATCTGGTTGACATGCAAAGTGCTGAGGTAGAAATTGAAAGCCACGTTGCACATCCCAGCCTCCTGAGACGTTCGGTCTCCCAGGAATCATTATTTCCTCTGTACAATCTATTGTTTCAAAAAGAATATCATGTTTCAGCAGAAAAGTCAAATGTGTCCTCTCATAACTCTATGTGGCTGTTAGCTTACTGCTGAGTTAATACTTTGCCACATAAATAAAACTGCACAAAAAAAGAGAGAGCAGACTTACAAAGAAACATGGGGAAAAATATAATTCATTGGCGCTCAGGGCTGAAAAGCTAGTGAGTTTCTTTCCTTTCCTTTTTTCTTCCCTTTACCCTTACAAGTTGATGTGTATCCAAACAGCTTGAAAAGTACTTTGAAATCCAACTGAAGTCAGCTACGATGAAGACATAAGAGGAGCTGATTTTTCCTTTGTGATGCTTTGTTTTCTTCTCCTTTATTCAGTGTTCTCTTCAGCAGTGGCTGCAGGAGAGGAGCCAAGAATTTTTTCTTGGAACTTTTTTCTTTTTTTGGTGCAGTTAAAAATATATTTCTTGAGTTATAATGAGCAATGGTCACTACCTATTGCTATTAAGCCAAGCTCAGCTAGTGAGCTGAGACAGGGCTTGAACCAAACTGCAAGCCTTCTCAGACCAGGGATACCATAAAATTTTACCTAAGGGCTCTTTACTCAAGTAAGAAAATGCTGCTTTTGGTGGAAAGATGTCAAATAACTTTTATTACAGAAAATAATAAGTAATATTATCTTTATCTATTTTCATTTTTGATGAAAACTGTATTGAAAAAGATTGATTTGACAAATGTTTTAAGGTACCATTTTTATGAGCTTTTTCAGCAATCTGCAGACCAGTCATTGCACTCAAGAGCAAAGCTGCAACTCAGAGGGGTCTAGGTAGGTTGGAGGACAGAACCAACAGGAACTTCATGGAATTCAACAGGGGTTAAAAATAGGAAATTCTGCACCTTATATGAGTTATCATTGCACAACTGGGGAGCAGCTCTGCTGAAAAGGACTTGGATATCCTGGTGGGCAAATAGCTGAATATGAACCAGCAGCACGCCCCGGCAGCAAAGAAAAACAGTGTTCTGTATTGCTGATGCAAAAGCAGAGCCAGGAGTTGGAGAGGAGTAATTATTCCTCTCTTAACTGACAGTCATTAGCCCACAGCTACAGTACTGCACCCAGTTTTGGGATATCCAAAAAAGAAAGTCATTAGTAAACTGGCATGCATTCAGTGATAGGTCACCTACAAGTGGGGTGGGGTGGAGTAGGAACTGGAGTAATTACTCTTCACAAGATGCTGGGGGACCTGGGCTTGTCTGTCCTGGAGAAGAGACAGCTGCAGGAGGATGTAACAGCATCCTGCCCATACCTACAAGGAGGTCATCAAGAAGACAAAGACACGTTCTTAAAAGTGGAGCATGGTGGGAGGACAAGAGATCATGAGTGTAAGGCAAAGACAGGTTCAGAAAAAATATACAGAAAAATGAGGACAGTCAGGCACTGGAACAGGCTGTCCTTGGAGTTTTTCAAGACCTGTCTGGCAAAGTCCTGAGCCTCCTGACATTCCCCCCATCCTATGTTTTAGGATCCTATGAAGTCTCCACTAACTTTCTATTCCTGTGTCCTTTGTCAGCATATTTGAAAATGCCACCCATTAGTTTGCCATTCTGCTAGTTTTTGAGAAAAAATCCAGACAAGCACAACAATGGGTAATGGTTTTAAACTGAAAGAGGGTAGATTCAGACTAAATGTAAGGAATAAATTTTTTACAATGATGGTGGTGACACACTGGCACAAGTTGCCCAGAGAGGTGGCAGATGCCCCATTCCTGGGAACAATCTGGGACAGGTTTGATGGTGCTCTGAGCAACCTGATCTAGTCAAAGATGTCTCTGCTTATTACAGGGGGTTGGACTAGATGACCTTTAAAGGTCCCTTCCAAGTTAAACCATTCTATGATTCTATGATTCTATGATTCCATGAATTAGTAATGTTTACTTCTATGAATTACTAAAATTTAAGCATACCTTTATTTCCTATTCATTATAATCTCTTTACTAAATTTATATATTTATGTCTTTTTTATTCTAATCTCTCTAATGCACTCACACATTTGTACCTTTTTAATAGATTGTAAACACCTACTTAAATCTGGACAAATACCTAATATTTTTCCTGTGCTGAGATGTTTTGTGATATTAAAATGTGATTATCATTCATCCAATTTGTGGATTAGGTGTTATTTAATTTTACTTTTACAGCTATATGCAGAATTACCAACCATTAGTATGTAAGTAAGAAATGATGAAATTATATGGCTACTGCATAAAATGTAATGGTACCAATATTATGAGTTTTAACAATTTTTAAAAGTAAAAGGATTCAGTGCTATGACATTCTTTTGGTACGGTGTATGCTGTAACATGAAATACAGTGGGTACACTCCACGGTGCTCATGTGCACACCCTGGCCATGGGATCTCCCTGCTGGCAGAGATGAGGACATGCATCACTGCTGTACCTCATCATTTTGGGTGACAGTTGACTCCGTGTGAGTATATTCTAGCACGTATTGCAGTTTCCACCCTGCCCTTCAGCCTGGAGTTGTTGCTGGAGGAAACCCAGATATGTAGCTGTTTTGGAGGAAATGCCATTGTCCAACATGACCTTGGGGCCAGGACAGCATTGGACAACAAGAAGGAAAAACATAGCTGAAAAGCCTTTGAATTATCTTCTACCTGTATAACGAAAGAAATTCTGCTGAGGACAGAAGACCCTCCAAAGCCTTGGCTAGAGCTGTTATCTCAGTCATAGCTGAGAAGAAAGAATTCTAAAGGTCAAATAGAGGTTGAAGTGCTCCTGACCTCATCTTGGGAGTCCACCAGACAAATTGGTTTTGAAGTGTCAGTAACCAGAAGTAACTTGCTCCTTCTTTATTGATTATGGGGACCGTAGTCTTCATGTTCTGACATGACCATGGTGACTCCTCATTTGAGGTCTCCAAACAACAGTGCAGTAAGCTACAGCTGTGGTTGACCATAAAAGCTACGTAGATCTCTGTGATCCAGTGCATAACTCTCTCATCATGGTAAACTAGCACCATAAGACGAAATAGTCCTTTAGAGTTGGACAAGGAACAAGATTAACATCATTGTCTTTGCAAGAATGCCCTGTATACTTTCAAGCATAAGAAAAGCTAGATAAATTAAGAGAAATCAATATAAATGTCTAGCCAGATTCTCACAAGTGTCAGTTGGCAAAAGACAAATGAATCTAGCAATGCTGTGTAAATTTACAACATCTGAGAATCTTTTACTGTTTCCTTAGAATAATCCAAAATAAAAAAAAAAAAAGAGTAAGGAAAACAGAATGATGTAACTTAATCTTGGAATACTTAAAAAATTATATCCAGTATCAATAAAATGCAGATGAAAGAAAAATGTTTTAAGAATGTTGGTTGAATGCAATGCTGAAGAGTGTGTGCTAATATTAATTACTATTTTCACCATTATTCTCTTGATGTTCTAGGAAAGATCAAGAGAAAGACTAGCAAGAATTTTTAACTTACATTGATATGCAAATTAATTTTCCATGTAACATCATGCATTTTCATGTGGCAAACTTCATCCTTTATGCTTTTTCCATCAAAGAAGGAAACAATACTGTGTGCCTGAGGTATCCAATAAAAATTTGTGACCCATTTCAACTTTATGAATCAAGTACTCACAGTGAAACCATTAACTGCATGTTCTATGAAGGGTGACTCCACTATGTTTCATGGTAGGATTTGAGTCTTTTTTATCGCTTTTTAAATTATTTTCCTAATAATTCTTAATTACTTTTACAATTTACTTTTTGACCATTGCTAAGCACCAAGCCAACTTTTTCGTAGAACTATTCACTGCAATTTCAAGATCACATTCTTCAATGGTAACAACTAATTTTAATGTTGTAGATGGAAAAGTTAAGACTATTTTTTTATGTACATCTATTAACATTTACTCTTATATAGTTTTATTTCCCCGCTCATTACCTGCTGATCATCACATGTTATACATCACATGTATCATATCCCTAAAATGTACTGAGTTGTAGAGCTAGAGGTCAAGGCAGGACTTTAGTTTAGTTGTTAGGCTGTATCTCAGGATTCAGATCTTAGGTATCCCATAGATCTCTCTAAAGTACTTTCCTGTGTGATTTTCCTTCACAGAAACTAGAGTATCAGAACGTCAGTACCTCTGGAACTGAACATTTAATTCTTTGTATCTGTGTTCTCCATGTAGAAAATCTCATATTATTCTATGCCAGAGATAACAATTTTCTCCTGAAGAATAGAGGTCATAAAGAAAAATTTATTCATGCTTTTTAGGTACCTCAGGCAGGTTTCAACTTATCTAATTTTAAATATCTACAAAGCAATTGTCTACACCTGAACTAGGTGGGGTTTTTTTGACTCTTAGAGACCAAGGAGAGAAATGGTCACTTAAAGAATCCGATTCATCTCATCCTGAGGTAGACATCCATAATAAGTCACATGAAACATGTAATTTAAGTGCCTGCTCTCTCTATGACTATAAAAGTAGTTCAGGTGCATACTGGACCATACAGTTCAGATGTAGACGTCTACACAGCTGGATAGCTACACATACTGAGATGAGCTTGACATCCTGAGTTTACAGTCATGACTGCTGTTTCAGCTCCTACATAGATACTTATTGGAAAGTTTATGCAATATATATGTCTCTGGGCTATAATCTAATCAATATTTTAATAACTACACTTTTCACAGTTAGAAAGGATATTTCCCAAAGCTATATGAGCATGATTTTGTTTTAAATTAAGGTTTGGAGTCTGCTGTGAACTGTAGAAACTCTGAGAGAAAAGTGCCATGATCTCATGTAGCATCATGACCCAAAGGATGCACGGAAATTTGCTAAATTCTGAATAAAATAGTACAAGTACAATGAGATTATCCTATAATTGCATTTTCACCAAACTATATGATTACTTCTGAATTCAATATAATTAGTTAAAAGTAGCTCAAAACATCAAGAGGAAACAGAGTAATACAGAGGGAAGAAGTGATAAAGAGTGTATCAGAATGGTAATGTAGGTTAGGCCAGTGAAAACTCATTGTTCCATTCTCGAAGTAATGGGTAGGAAAATAAGTTTCAGATTCTCTGAATATTTAAAATTTCAGAAGGAAATAAGAAATGTTATACGTACAAAAAGAAAGGGTGATAGAAGCCTGCCTGACCTTCAGGAAGGATGCTAGCATGCATTCGCTATCATTTCTGGTACAGGTAATTAACAATAGTGAAAACTTCTACCTTTATTTCACATATACATTCATACACATTGTAGAAGTCAAACTTTTATGGCAAAAGTGTGCTAAACTCTGCTAAGCATTAAGAAGGCACTTCTACGAAGGACTCAAGAAGTCTTCTAAATGTTGTGAAAAAAAGTGGCTTCATAATAGTTCAGTAAATTGGTTTCACTAGGCCTGGAGATGAGAATGAAACAATCTTTTCTTGGGTTCAGTCTCTGTACCAGCAGGGTGAGATACACAGTTTTGAGGTGTCCTGCTTGTTCGTAGGAGTGAGATTGTGTTCTAGCATAACAAAAGACAGTATTCTGGGAAAACAGAAAGTATACGTTTCATTCAAAATGCATATATATTAACAAAACAGACCTAAAACATGGGGGGATGAATTCAGAAATGCATCTATCTTTAGCAGATAAGCAAAGGTAGAGTTCATATTCAATGCATGAAGAGAATTGTTATGGGCGAGGAAAGCACACAATCCTGTTAACAATGGACTATAATGAAAAGAATGGGAAACAATGATGAATCATTTCCCAAAAGATAAATTTATACTGCCTAAAAATGTTGGAAACATTAAAGTCTAGAAGAAAGTTGTTGCATTATTACTTGCTTGGAATCAAACATTGTCTTCTCCCTGTGACTACTTTTGGTAGTGTCCCACTAACCTTCAGGCCATGGGATAGTTTCCTTAGAGTCCCCCCCAGCAAATGCTTTCAGCCAACTTTATCTGCAAACCCCTAGCCTGCAGTTCGAAAGTTGGTCTGGAAACAGTTTAATTCAATTCAATAGAACTAGCCTTTAAAATCACAGCTATTTTCCAAACTGCCTCCAGTAGGTCCCTCATTACCTATTCCTAGACATGAATGTTGATGGCCGAAAGTAGCAATTTTTCTCCAGAAAATTTTTGTTTAATAGATTGCTGTAAAAATATCCCTCTCCTACAATTTATCCTAGAAAGCCATCATCCCAAGCTTTCTAGCCTGCAGACTTCTAGACTCACAGTTCCCCGTGGACTGAAGGAGAGACAGAAGCTTGAATGTTATGGGAGCTACAGATGCACTGCAAAACGCATAGTCCAGGCTTCCTGCTCTGCCTTTCAGGATCTTATCAGCCCTTCAGAGTGCTAACCTGGCAGTTTTTTCTGACTCCTTGCCCCCTATTCTCAATGAGTCTTGAAAAACCTGTGTAGTTGCTGAATGGAAGAAGGAGAAACTGATTAATAACTGTAATTATGCTGCATCTACTCCCCCACAGAAAACACAGTTTAAGGAAGCAAGGCTGATGGCCTTTGCAACTATTTGTATTTAAAAGTAATAACTTATACACAGGTATAAAACTCTTCTGTGGGAATTTAATGTTTGTGGAAGATTTCAGCTTGCTGCCTCTGAGACTGAGGTGCTCTGTGATCAACCGCAGGGCATGGATAATAAAAGTGCTGGCAGCAGACAACAGTCTGCTTGCAGAGGTAACTCGGAGAGCTAGGGCCCCTGGGAGGTCCCAAAATCCTGATCTCTCTCTGCTTAGCCTTCATTCTTTTGCTCATTTGGATATTAAAGTGCCTATCTATGGATGAAATGAAACTCATTTTTTGTATACCATTGAAAAGCCAACAGAGAGGAAGAGCTTGAAGTCACCACCAGCTTGGCTGCATCAGCGCCTCTCACTCCCTGAGCCATGTAGCTACTCCAGAGTAGATGGAGTTTGCTGTGGAAGGAATCAAGTGTGTTATAGCATTTCCAGCTAAAAGGAGGCATCCATGATGGCAAGACCTTTATCTTTCAGGACCGTGCCTCAGCAACCGAGCTGCTTGAGGATTTGAGGGGTGGAAAGGAAGGAAACAGAGACTGAGGGGTAAGAAGAGTAAGCAGATGTGACCACAGGGAGTGCTTTGACTCTAATCATCTCTCAACCCTGTTGGTGTAGTTCATAGGGAAGAGTCTGCCTGAACTTGTGGAAACTAAATAATGTTGAGTGTCATCTGTTCTACAAATCCGTCAGTTGCAAAGGGGAAATAAAAGTTTCTTTTTTTGCCTCCAGTTTTATTCCTTGATATTGCCTTCAGTGATTTTTTTGAAATTCAATGTTACTACTCTTCAGTTAACAACTTCTAAAAAAATAAACTTTGATAACTTGAGTGATGATTTTTTAATAATTGTCTACAATCTAAGCTTGTAACAAGTTATTTTAAACCTTTTTTGGGGCCAGCTTTTAATTTATACTCACTCCAGAAACAGTACTCTTGCAATATCTTGATTAAGAAATATTAACAACTGCCTTCAAAGTGTTGGTTTCACAAAGATAAAAGGAAAGACTCCCAGCTTACATAAGCTGTCACATCCTGTGGGCTGATGACATTTTAGATTAGTTGAGTCTCTAATATTAACATTTTCTCTAGACATTCCCAATTTTCCTACTGCGTTCTACTGTTTTGATTTTTACTTATACAAATAGAGAAGCCCTAAGGGGCCTAAACCAAGATGCCTTAAGCAGTCTGATCTTCCAATGGAAAGAAGACAGTCCTCTGTCTTCTCAAAACCAGACATCTTTAAGATGTTTGTTTATTTGGATATGCATAAAATCTAAATATGCAAAATTCTATTTTTTAATAAGGTTAAAAAAAATCTCCCTTTTTCTACATATACCAGCAAGGATTTGCAAAGACTGCAGTTGTAATATCACTTCTGAAATAAATTTAATTTCACTTTTTATCTGTGTATCTAAGATGAGATTTTGAGTAACAAATGGGAACTTACCTTTTCATGTTTTTCTTTATTTTTAAAGCACAGGGAAAATCATGAAGGGGAGCAGAGGGAGAAGGAATATATGAACAGGTATTTACTTGTTACATATATATATATATGGCAAATATCACCTTCAGTCATATTCATACAAGATAACGAGGTGACCTCACTGCCCCTTTTCTTTGAAGTTGAACGGGAGATTACATTTTTGCACACTTAAAATAAATGCCTGCCTTCTGTAAAAAAAAAAAAAAAAAAAAAAGGTGTTGCTCAAGGGAAGCCATCAGCACTTGAGAAAACCATAATCCCCACCATCTGCTACCACAGCGACAGAGCAACTATTCACAGCTTTTGTTGCAGTCCTCAGGCTGCAATTGTACTGCAACTGAGGGTGGTCACAGTAGACCTGAGCAATTTTATATCTTTACTGCTTATTCCCCTGCCTACTGCCACTTCTTTTCTTTCTACCTGCTCTGCTCATTTTTTTACTGTAATAGGCAAAATGAGGGCAAGGAGGGGATTGTATCTTTTTGATCTTTAGGCCACCTACTGCCACCAAGAGAAACATGAAATATGCATTGTATTTTGGGCCTGTAGGAGATGTCCCCTAGGCTGAGATTCATTTCATTTAATTATAGTCATCTGAAAAGTATCCATTCTAAGTTAACTATCTAGGCTCCTCCTACAGACCATAAAAAAGAAGCAGTTCCAAAGGTGATTCATCCTATCCTACAATTGGTATTAATCCTAAAACAAGCACTGTGTAAAAGGAATTGTCCTGTCTGCGACAAAAGGAGCTCAATCTCCAATTTAGAGCAGATACCTAGGACAGGCTTTGCCTGAGCAAATGCAGAAACCTCCAGTGCAGATGTTCTTATCTAGCTGAGTTGACTGTTTAGATTTCTTTTAAAGTCAATGGAAAGAACCAGAACTTTTGATTCCTCTCTTCCTAATGTAGATACAGAAAGACTGAAGTACTGTAAGTATTTCTCTCCACTAATGACAATTACTAGCTTGGATCTAGACCTTTTTTTATAGATTTATACAGTTAGAAGAGGTGACTTGTGTTTCTAACTTCCAGATGACTAAAATTAAATGGGATGAATCTGGGCTTTACTGATTGGTCCATACAACTAGAAATCATGCTTTGTGAGCAATGCCACTAGCTTCAAAAGATTAGTCAGTCGCCTTGGCCAGATAGTCATTGACCAATATTATCACTTTCACTTTCTAGACTGTGCAGCTTTTCTTGTGCTCTCCAAAGTAGCATGCAGTGAGGCAAAGTCTGTAGACCACTTCTTCCTCTATCACACCAACATCAAGACACAACAATTCCTTTCAAGTTTCTGAGTTATTGAAAGAGAAAAGAGGAGAATTTAATGCTAGAGGTAAAGTGTGTGTACGTTACTTGAACTGTCTGGAAGTGTTCATATAGCACAATGTTCAAATGTTCATGGCACTAAACTTTCATGGGCTGGTTGGCCTATAATAAACATATTATAAGAGCTACGCATTTTTAAAGATGCTTGTTCACCACAGTGTACACTTAAATAAGTACTAGTCCATTATAATCTTTAAAACACAAGCATCTTTACTTCATTGGCATTTAAGTATTGGATTGAGCTTTATCTCAATGAGTTCATTAGGGAGAGTTGAATATATGGGAGGATAGTTATTCAACCTTATTTCATTGCAAGTTTTATAGTTAATTACTAGGACAAAACACTAAATAAGAACACAACAGAATTACAAGTTAAAATGGGAGGTTCTGTGGCAGATATAGCTGTATAAAAAAGCCTAAGTTAAAAGCTAAGAACTCATTCATAATAAAAAGCAATTTCCCAAGTATTATGTGCTATCTCCATTATGGTTAAACATCATAAATTAGTAGTGTGCATTCCAATTCCAACGTCTTGTGTTCTTTAGTATTCTTAAAAATCAGTCGAATCAAAAGTCCGCTAGCGCTTCAATGGAAGTAATAGAAGACAACTTAATTGACAGAAATGTGTTTTAGATAGTACTTCTTATCTTCAGGCAACACATTTTATTACCTAAAACTTCATTACTGTGCAGAAAAAATGGAGAAAGAGAAACATATGTTTACTTGTAGTGAATCATACATTTAAGATGATAACAGAATTGATTTCTTCGTGAATTTTTTATCTTTACTGTGTAAATCATGACCCACATGCTGAAATGTGAAAACCTAGAAATTTCTGGTACACTTTTGTATTTTCCAGGAAAAGAACAATAATGTTCTCAGAAGAATTATATTTTTGTATTGTTATAATGTGCATTGTTTTCCTAAGATTAAATCTAAAAGGCAACCAGTCCCCATATCATTCACGGCAGTGCTTCTGTCAGATCTTGTAGTTATATTTGCTGAACAAAGACAGTTCGGAGTTTCAGTGGGAATCCCCAACACAACAGTAAGGAAGCAGCAATGTTGGTTTCATGTGTAAGTACTGTGTGTGTGAGGTCAACTTGAATAGTAACAGGGTGTCATTATTGATTTTAATCCTGTATAATCAGTGGGGAATAAAATAAAGAATCTGAACCCACTGCCAATGATTATCTGCAGATTTTTGTCATCTGCTTCAGAGGGAACAAAATGATGCCCAGTTTCTGGTGCTCCTGGACTGTCAGTTATGAAACAGCCTCTAGCACTCCACATCAGTGCAAAAGAGTACGGTTTGATAGGACATAGGATTATATGACATACCAATGATTAGAAAGAATTAAAATAAACAACTCCACAATCTAACAGCAGCCTTTTTCACATTATGACTTGCAATCTAGTAGTTGTCCTGGAAAAACACCTAGCGTTTTCCAAAAACAATCAGAAGAAGTTGACTCTAAAATGAATAGTCCACTTCCTAAAACTATGACACAGTTAAAATCCGTTTTGGGGCTATGTACTGAAGCTTAACTAAACAAACTGAGATCTCCAATTCACTCATGTATTCGACAGTCTGCATGTCCTTCATACCAGACCCTTTAAGGATCTGGACCTAAACTCCTACAGTCATGGTACAGGAGGATCACTGACAGTCACAAAGGTGTTAATTGACTTTGACTCAGAATTGTATTACAGTTATTAATAAAATGTATTGCAAGTTTTAATACACATCAACTGAATTACAAACCATTTAATATTGGGTGCGGGTAGAGGGAAGAAATCATCACAAATGATTTTACAGGTGTACAGAAAACAGAGAAGTGACCTAGATTGTTTGATTGGTCAGGCAGAAGCCAACAATACGAACAACAGGAACACAGCTCTACCACAAAGAGTATAAAGCTTCTACATAACTATTGAATCCTATAGTGGGAAACAATAATGCTGGGAACACAGCAGACTGTCGTCTGTGTGGAAACCTTGGTTGTGTTATTGTAGTTATATATTAATACACTCCATTAATTAGTAGAAGGAAATACAGAATAAATATAGAGAGATAACATTTCTTCTATTGAGACAGCTACAAAGTCCACTGGAATACAATGACCAGTTCTACAAACCATACAGAAAACAAACAAACAAATAAACAAACAAGCAAGCAAACAACAACAACAAAACCCTTAAAAGTTGTAGAAGGTTTAAAGAAAGATTAATGGTACAATGAAAAGATTGAAAAATAATGAGAAATTATTCCTATATTTACACTATATCTACTCCCATAGCGCTTTTGAGCTAGCTGATTCCAGGAGCAGTCTGAAGTCTACTATGCTCCAGAGACACAATTATATGCATTATTAAACATGTTGGCAATTTGGGTTGAATTCAGGTTGTTTACAAGCACTGTCTGTTTCTATGTGATTGCAGGACAATCCATCTGACTGACATTGACCATGGGACGCTGCCACAGCCTCTCAAACACAACATTGTGAGAGGTGCATGAAAGCAGGGAGAATACTCAACATTTTCCCTTTGAGTTTGTCTCCAGATTCAGTTTCCATGTGGCTCAAATGCACTCTTACTGATAACACTAAGAACTATTTATCCATTTGATCTAAAGCTCCGTCTCAAGGACCTCTCGAAACACACTATGTCTAAAGGAAATGGGCTTAATGGCCCCTCAAAGCGTCTGCTTCCATTGGCATTGACAACTAATGGAGGCTGGACACTGAACCTGCAGACAGCATAGTTAGGAGAAATGTATCCTACCGAGGGTGACCAGTGCAATTTTATTTTACTTCAGGTCAGTACTCTGCTCTTTCCTGTATTTTTCATTTGCATTACGAATTCCTTGTCACTTTTTCTTAAACTGAGAGAGGTTTCAGTGAAAATAAAAAGATGTCAACATGACTTTTTGTTTAGGATCTGACCTATGTTTCATATGGGTTTTTTTCTTTCCCCTAGCATGTTTATACAAATGTCTGGAAACAGTCTTCCTATCGCTAATACACGTTAGTAGTCTGTTCTTACCCTCAATGTCCTGATTTCATCCTCTTTGAAGAGATGTACTATTTGTAGAGTATTATTACTGGGTTGAAAGAATAACATGGGTTGATGGATAAACAAATAAGTAACAATAAAATGCTAGCCTTGCAAAGCACTGTACAAACATCAGTTAATTCTCTTTGCAGCAGCCTTATACAGCTATTAAATTCCGACTTTGCAGATGGAAGTGCTAAGGCAAAAAGTGCAAAGTAATTTACACTGTGCTGGGACATTGATTCAGTCAGAGTTTTGAGGCTTGACTCTTTCCTTAGAGTGCTTCCCCAAAAGCACTAGAAGGCTCTGTAAGATCTGGAACAAGTTTTTGACTTCTTTTTTCTCTCCTGTAAAGAAAACTCAGATTGAGACAGAACAGAAATAACCTAGTTTATAAATAAATATTTCCTTGTCCTTTCTGTCCCTGCAGAAGATGTGCTTTGTTTCAGACTCCTCAGCAGCTGAGCTGCAGCAGAACCCAGCCTGTCCCTTCTGGGTCCTCAAGAAGTCTTTTCTTCCATATCTTCTTCTTCACTACTAAGGTTTCCTTGATGGTGTGCACTTTCTTTCTCCCAGTAGCCCACATTCAAACAGCCCATGTCTTTCCCCTGTCTTAATAAGTCTTTCTCCCCAACCCCATAACCCTTATTTTCCTTGAAGAGCCCAACTTTTCCCCTCAAGGCTCGCTGTCTGCAGCCAGAACAAAGCCAAGAGGCAGCTTTCGTCTTTGCTGCATAGCCACAGAGTGATTCTCTTAATTCTGCTAGTCCAGTCCACCTTGGGAGTCTGAGATAAGGGAGGTTGTTCCTCAAAAAGCTTGTAAGCTTTTCTTTGGTATAAGCTGTGAATGTTTTACTGTTGCTCATAAAAGTAGCTTCACAGAGGGTTTTATACTGGATTTAGTTTTTCTGTGTGCAGCTTTTAACTGATGGAATCATTCATGGTGACTTTTTTAATTTACTGAATTAGAACAAATCATCCCTTTCTATCTAGAAATAAATACTTGGTCTTCCCAAAACACAGTTGCCTTTTAATTGTGCTAATGTATCTGATGGTGTTAAAAGTTGCCTCGTGACTGTTTTCCCTTCTTGCACTTCTGTTTTTTTCCTATTAAAACATGGACTGGATTTCCTTCTCAGTGGAATTACAGTCTCCTGAGGACAGAGGGAGAGACAGCATAAGTCCAGGATGTAATACTGGCTGAACACTGAAGGGACAAGCAAGGCTGGAGTTCCCGAAACGTGACTCTGAAAGTGAGCATCACCCTGGAAACACTCAGACTTGATCTACATGTATTAAAATGGTTAAGGAAACCAATAAGAATTTATTTTTAGCACACCAGCATAATATGTAATTGACTATTTATTTTTATAGAAGAAAGCATTTAAAAGCTTTTTTATTTAAGCCTAAGAATAAAGTTTCTATGCTTGCACCTTTTCTTCACTATGTCGTCAAAATGAGTCAGTCAAATACCTGATTTTCTTACCGATCACTACTCAAGCTCTCTCTGTTAGACTTGAGCCCAATATTGTGCCATCCTGTACAGCAAGCACTTCACTTTCAGGCTCAGAGAGCTCAGAAGCAGCTGAACATGGACCAGGATTGAAACTCAACGTTTCTGAAACAATTTCCTTCCTGTTTTGCACCTGATACGTGACCAACTCAAACTGACATTCAACTACTAGTAAAACACAAAGTGAAGAAACACTTCAGAAAGAAGCCATTTCAAATTGAAACTGAGATTCTGGGTAGAGAAAATCTTTGTTCTCTTTATAGTATTTGCACATATATGTTCATATATCTAGTACATGTACATATTCTCAAAACATTTGATTTTAAGAGGAAACCATTTATGTTATTATTATTATTAAGAAGTTTGGGAGGTTTTCTGTAGTTATGCTATGCTCATCTTACAGATCTGTTCATTACATGTCTATCTGTGTCTCTGTAGCTAATCATTTAGAAGTTCATCATATGAAATATCTAAACAAGCAGTTCCATTACACTGCCAGCCAATCAGAGAGGTTGGCAATGCATATTTGATTATTTCCCAAAGTCACTATTTCTGTAAAAGGTATTTTATTTCATTGTTTTCTTTCTTTGTATTTTGGTACTAGAACTCTCCATTTATACAGGCACAAAGATTTTGAAATAAATCTCTGAAAAAGGCTAATGACACTGTCAAACATTAAAAAATTTTTTTTTTACTAAAAGAAATTGTCTTGGAAACTCAGAACTTTCCCAAGAGGTGACTTGGTTGACTGGGGCCAAGCACGCAGCATGTTTAGCAGCTAGGGTCCACCAGGCTCATCCTCATCCAGTTAACAGAGAATTTGGGGAATGAACTGAAATAGGTTTAGTAGGCCCCTCTCATTTAGAAAGTTGTCTGGTTTGGACATCGTAACACAGTGTGTAATCTCCTCTAGGTCCTGATATGAACTCCCACATCTTATGGGAGTAGTCAGCATGGCCTCACCAAGGGGAAGTCATGCTTGACCAACTTGATAAATTTCTGCAATGAAATGATTGGCCTTGTAGATGAGGGCAGAGCAGTTGACATTTTCTGCCTGGACTTCCAATGTCTTTGACACTGTCTCCCATAAGATCCTCACAGACAAGATGTTGATGTGTGGGTTGGGTGAGCAGACAGTGAGGTGGATTGAAAACTGGCGGAATGGCCAGGCCCAGGGGTGGTGATTAGTGGTGCAAAGTCTAGTTGGAGTAACTAGTGATGTACTCCGTGATCAACACTGGGTCCAGTCCTTTTTAACAACTTCATTAATCATCCAGTTGATGGGGCAAAGTGTATACTCAGCAAGTTTGCTGATGATACAGAACTGGGAGGAGTGGCTGGGGTGCCACAGGATTGTGCTGCCATCCAGAGGGACCTTGACAGACTGGAGAAATGGGATGACAGGGACATCATGAAGTTCAACAAGGAGAAGCGCAAAATCCTGCACTTGGAAAGGAACAACACGAGGCACCAGTACATGCTGGGAGCCACCCAGCTGGAAAGTAGCTTGGCAGAAAAGGACCTGGTGAACACCAAATTGAACATGAGCCAGAAACGTGCCCTTGAAGCACAGAAGACTAATGGTATCCTGGGCTGCATTAGACAAACTATTGGCAGTAGGACAAAGGAGGTGATCCTTCCCCTCTACTCAATGCTGGTGTGGCCACACCTGGAGTACTGTGTCCAGTTCTTGGCTCCTTGGTACAAAAGAGACTTGGACATACTAGAGAGAGTCCAGCAAAGGGTCACAAAGATGATAAAGGGTCTGGAGCATCTGTCTTATGAGGAAAGGTTGAGAGAGCTGGAACTGTTCAACCTTGAGAAGACAGGGCTCAGAGGGATCTTATCAATATGTATAAATACCTGAAGGGAGGATGCAAAGAGGACAGAGTCAGGCTTTTTTTGGTGATGCCCACCGACAGGACAAGACACAACGGGCACAAACTGAAACACTGGAGCTTCCATCTGAACATGGGGAAGCGCTTTTTCTCTATGAGAGTGGCTGAGCACTGGAACGGGTTACCTAGAGAGGTTGTGGAGTCTCTATCCTTCGAGATACTCCAAAGCTGGCTGGACACAGTCCTGGGCATCTGAGTCTACATGGCCCTGCTTGAGCAGGGAGGTTGGACCAAGTGACCTCCAGAGGTCAATCTCTTCCAACCTTAACCATTCTGTGTTTCTGTGATTCTTCAGATGTCAATCAAGAGTCACTGAAGTCCTCAGAGAAATAACTCTCCTATGAACTTCGCAACAGATCTTTGATCCTGAGTTCATGTAATGTTACCTTTAAGTGTTAAACAGAGGTATCCATATATCAGGAATTTAGTCATTACATGTTCCTTTTGTTTTCAAAGTCAGGAGAACGAGTCCAAAGAGTTATTCAGATTTCATAGGGCCCAAATCAGACTTTGGAAGAGCCTTTCTCTACATGAACCTTACAGGAAGCCTAAAACTGCTAAACTCTTAAATTAGGTGCGTCAGTTGTAGTCCTCAAATTAAACTGAATAAATCAGAGTTCTTTTTTTTCCAGTAGTCTCCTCCAGAATAAATAGTTCAAGATTTTGGTTTTGTTTGCTTTGCTCGCAAAGCCCATACGCTATCCATCATTGCAAGCTGGGTTCTGCAACTTTTTCCTTAATGAAAAATATTACTTAAAGTAATGTATTATGCACAAATGGGGATTGGGTCCTACATACAAAGGCATACATTTGCAGGTGGATGAACGTATTTGTGCACAGCTTACTCTCCATGTGCTTGTTGTATTTGAGATCTCAGGGACAGTACCTGGTGCTTTCCCTTCAGACTTGTCATAAATAAATGAACTGGGGAGAAAATAGTGAAACGATTTGTGCAATTGTTGAATTACTGCAACTGATGAAAAATACATAGCTGTATAATTCTGACAAATGCCTTCAGCTCACAGTGGTAAGGTCACAGAGCCTGAACTGAGCTGCAAAATTACAGGTATTTACCTTTCATTGAGTTAATATGGCCTAAATTCTTGAAGGAAAACAACCCACCTTTGGAGACAGAATGTCACGACAGCTCAGGACAGGAAGGCAAGCTCTTAAAGTTGGTTTGAAGTGGTTTAAGACAACATTGTCCCTATTAGAAAAAAACCACTCAGCAGGTGGCAGTTACTGCATGTCCAAGTGAAGTGCAGGAACTCATGATTGCTTAAAAGCTACTGAGTTATGTCACACTGAGCAAGTAGTGAATGTGCAGGAGCACATTTCAGTTGATGGGTGGTAACTCAGAGGCAGTAACTTCTCAGGCTATTCCTATTTGATCTGCAGGAGCATGTCTATTCTTTCAGCTATCAGGATAGTAAAAATTTGGTCATAAGTGTGTGTTGTCAGATGCCGATTACACCACTATATTTTCTGTCCCAACACAGCCACAGATTTGGGTATAAAGAACATACAGGAAGATGTCCTATTTAAAATAGGGCATTATTTAGCAACAAGACAGCACAGTCTGAATTATCTGAATTGCTACTGCATCCAGGTCCTTCTGATCTTAAACAGATCATGTGCTCTACATCTATTAATTACATTGCAAATTCGCCTGGTTGTGCAACTGTCTAACATATTCAGTGTTGTGCCTAAATTCTGTTAATTACAATTCTGCCAGATGGGTGACAAAAAAGAGAACAAACTCCATATTTCTGTAAAAAGTTAAAAGAAAAGAAATGCCACTCTATTTTTTGTGTAGCAAATGTCAAACCAGATCCTGGTCTATGTAAACTGACCAGTTCTATTGCTGGTGTTTGACTGTTTCATACTAGCTGAAGATACGACCCAGTGTTAAATGAACAGATGATTCATGCAGTTTTTATACTAAACATAAAAATGATGTTCTCTAACATAGTTTAATAGGTACTTATTGAGCGCCAAGTTTCCTTTGGTGCCTTATGAGTATACTGACTAATAATAATTAACGGATCTTCTTGGAAAGCAGTGATTTTCATATATTCTCCCTGCAAAATTTTTAACTGTTAATGCAACTTAAATTAACTATTGCTGTAGATGGATCTGTAAGCCTTAGCTTTTGCCTTTTTTTTTTTTATCCTTAGCACAGTGAAGAAATGATCATAAGAGACTCTGGTTTCTATAAAACGGATAGCAAGGACCCCCAGGGAATTTCCCAGGGTTGACTGCAGCAGGGACGTTCTCAGGTGAAGCAGCCCATGGTTGTTGCTAAGCAAGTTGATAAATGTGTTAACATTTTAGTCCGCAGTATGTGTTGCTGGGATTTTTTTCTCTTTTTTTGTGTTTTGTGATCATGGAAATCAATGTGGTTTCCCTTCAAAGGTAACGCATCATTGCAGAGTACATATGGACCTAGAAGCACAGAGAGGTTTTTTTGCAATGTTGAGATCCTCAGACTGGTACTCATTGAGTCTGAGCAGCCTGGCAAACGGATGCCATATAAACTGGGGAATGAAAGCTTCAGACTGTTATTTGCACCACACTGAACATGTGGATAAAGCCTTCTGGACCACAGTAGGATCCTCTTATAAACAGATTTTAGGGAGCTGGGCACCACTCTCGCTAGTCCTGCAGCATCTGAGAGCACCGTTCTCCTCCCAGGACTCCCATTTCTCAGTTAGAGTAGTTCCTGCCAGTGTGAGCACTAAAGGAAAGTTTGTGTTCTTTTATATGAGAAAAGGCAGTAAAAATGCAGCCCAGGTTCTGAATAACACTGACTCACACCGAGAGAACCCAGCCAAGCTCTGCTGATACTGATGTTTCACTTTCCTCAAACTAATGAACTAATTCTCTAGTTCTGAAGGAGAAAAAGCCCAAAACATTGATGTTTTTATACTTTTATTCTTTTTTTATGCCTGCTAGTGGGAAGTCCTGACAGGCCAGGTTTGCCCCGAAACAATGCAAATGAATGCCTTAACACCATACAGTTATTGGTGCCTTTATCTTTTGTGGGCTACAAATGCAGCAGAACTGTGCATATTTAGTGCCTGCGAGGTGCCTTAGATAATGATCTTGCTCTGATGCAGTATTATTGCTGTTTCTGGCAGACTCTAGAAGTGCAGGCTAATTGCACAATGTCAGATGGTAGGTGTGTTATTGGTTAAAACTGTAAGAGGCACATCAGCAGAGCTTTTTACAATATAATAGGCACTGATTAGCTAGCCACGTAATATGGCAGGAAAAGTTTCAACGCTCACTATTTGCTTTAAGTTCAGGAGGTCTGAATGCAAACCAGGAATAAAGTGAAGACTTGTATTTCTTATTTTGGGAGTGAAGGATTAAGAAATTGCACTGTTTGAGGAGTCTGACCCCTTCACTTTACTGATCTCTGTGCCACATTTTACCCACTTTAACACCTATTCCTTGGAAAAATGCAGTTTGTCGTTTAGCTTTTCACAGGCTGGTGATACCAAAAAATCTTTCAAATCCCATCAGAATCAGTGGCAATTTAATCTATCAAGTAAGATTAGGGTTTGATCCTGCAAGATGCAACAAATTCACCTGCATAGAAAACGGAAGGATGTGGCCCCTGGATTTTAAAAGCCCTATTGGAAAACTATCAATGCAGATTGCAGTGGCAGAATTTAAAAGATATGAAAAATACTTAGATCCCAATTTACCCACTAGAATTGAATCTAGAGATTCCTCTCTTCAGAAACCAAGAGACTAATGCTCCAAAAATCCCAAGAAGGCATTTCTCTATTAACGCCAAATATATGAAAGAGGTGCTTAGATACTAGATGGCAGTATAAAACCTTAATAAAATTAATTTTAATAGTGACATCCCAAATAATCGCACAGTACATTATCGATATACTTACTGGATTAGCAGAGAAATTAATTTCATTTCACTGCCATCCTGTGTATGCCAGATATCGAAGGTTTCTTTTAGAACAGAGACACAAACTTTTTGGGTAATATTCACACATTAATGAAACCTTCAGACAGACTCTACCTTCTCCCTAAATTTAGTCATTTCCATCAATGCAACAAAGATAAAGAAAAATAGAATGTAATTTCAAAACAATATTCAACAAAGATCTTCACTAGAATGAGGAAAATTTTGTTACTGGTAAAAATAAACTCCTTAAATATAAGACATTTGAACTACTACCTTCTCAAAAATGCTCTCTACTGCAAACTTAAATTATTTCTATTTTCCCCTATTTCTCCCTGCATTACTACCACGAATGAAATTAATAGACAGAAGAATTTGCCTCAGTAAATTCAATACTGAAATATGGTTTGTTGATAATTAGTAGTCTTATATGCCGTTTCTCATTTGGGCCAATCCATTTTTATTTCACCAATTAGGGAAATGCATCACAAATCCAATACTTGTTTGTAGAAACCTAAAACTGAGAAATGTATTGAATTCAACAGAAGTTGGTTAAGTTAGGTGATAGAACAGAGTATCCTGTTAAAGAAATTTATAGTTAGCTTTTTACTTTTCATTCTGGGGGATGTTATCATTCTCCATTTACGTTTGCAAGTCTTTTTCATGGCAATATCCATAGTTCGTAGACTAATTCTTACAGCATAGTTACGTTTACCTAATCCAACCTCCTACATAACACACATCAGGGCATTTCGTTAAGTGTTTCTTGCACCTAGAAAAATACTTTTATAGCAGCTATCATAGCAATGGTAAACTGCCAACACCTTTCTATCAATTTATGCTCTGTTACAGTGAACTCTCATTGCCCCGGCCCAAAGTGCTACACATTGCCATTTACTCTCAACAGTTTGTGGTTGCACTTTCACTCTCCCAGAATGCTGGTTCTTTAGATTTATCATCTAAATCCATGTTAAAGGGCAGAAATAGAACCTGTATGATGCTAAGTTCCGATGAATACAGAGCAAGCCGTAGTAAAACAGGGTATATTAAGTAAGAAATATAAGACAAGCAATCAGCAGTTGAAGGGCTCTTGAGCATTTTGCTGGGAAAAATCCTCTAACCTTTGTTCATTGTGCATTGTACATTTCAGTTGGATGTCAAAGCCATCTGAATCCATGAACATAACTGAACATAAAAGAGGAAAGTAAGTACTACTTATTATTAACATTCGGGGGGGGAGGTGTGGTTTTTTTTTTTTCCCTCTCTACTCAGCACTGGTGAGGTCGCACCTCAAGTACTGTGTTCAGTTTTTTGCCCCTCACTAACAGAAAGACCTTGAGGGGCTGGAACGAGTCCAAAGAAGGGCAACGCAGGTGGTGAAGGGTCTGGAGCACAAGTCTGATGGGGAGCAGCTGAGGGAGCTGGGGGTGTTTGGTCTGGAGAAGAGGAGGCTGAGGGGAGACCTGATCGCCCTCTACAACTACCTGAAAGGAGGTTGTAGTGAGGTGGGGATTGGGCTCTTCTCCCCGGTAATTAGCGATAGGACGAGAGGAAATGGTCTCAAGTTGCGCCAGGGGAGGTTCAGGCTCGACATTAGAAAGAACTTCTTCACTGTTAGAGTTGTTAGGCATTGGAACAGGCTCCCTAGGGAGGTGGTGGAGTCATCGTCCCTGGAGATGTTCAAAAAACGTTTAGATGTGGCACTTCAAGACATGGTTTAGTGGACAGGGTGGCATCAGGTATACGGTTGGACTTGATGATCTTTGAGGTCTCTTCCAACCATAATGATTCTATGATTCTATGAATAAGTGTCCCAAATGAGCTCCAAAATATCTTTCTGCAGCTTTAACTGTGACCTCTACTTACCACATTAGACATGATTGTCTGTTCTTTTATACTTTTCCACGTTTTCCAATTCCACCAGTTGTCTTTCATCTCTAAATCCAGGAAACAAACAGGGGTGGACAGTTTTTCCATGACACTGCCTACAGTTCATCACATAGCGGGTCTCTTATCACAACATCCAGATGTTATTGCCACACAAATAATAAATGACAAAACTTACTTCGTTTCCAAAAATTGTGCTGAATGACTCCAAATTATGTCTCTCTTTCCAGAGAGGTGGCCACTGTAATATCATAGAATCATAGAATCATTATGGTTGGAAGAGACCTCAAAGATCAAGTACAACCGAACTGAGCATCTCAAAATCATCCATCTATTATCTGTATGAGGAAGAAATGTATTCTATTTTTCTACAAATGAGAAAGGGTCTCAAAAAATAGTAAATGGATTTCCAAGTTCTTAGATCTGAAAAATATCTCTTAAATACAAATAAAGCATTTCCATTATTTTTAAAAACACCATTATTGGAACTATTGTACTGAAGGAAAGTAGATGATTTCAAAGTATTTAAGATAGTCCCTAGGCAACATTCTCCACTTTCTTAAACATTAGTGGTCAGATGCAAAACCCCTTGAACTCAAATCGTCTGTTTATGTCAGTAAATTTGGACTCCAGCACAAGAAATGCTGAATTTCATTTTGAGATGTTCTACAGATACCAACCCTATACTGGTATCATCTTAATTTCACTCCATCTGTACCTAAATCCAGAATCATCTAACTGATCTGCACCATGGAAATTCCCATATTTTCACCAATGTGCATACATCCATTAAGTATATTATTTTACATCTATTGTGAGGAGATTAAAAGAAATAATTGCATGTACTTTTTTAAGTTACATACCATTGAACTTGCCATATCAATGCATACTCTTTTACTTTGTTCAGGAAAAGGTAATTAGCATAAAGCCCAAATGTTAATACACAAACAGGCATACTTTTAATTACTTTTAGTCACTTTTAGAAAAAAAAAAAAATGAATGAGGCATTTTACTCTAGTTCCTTGTCTAATCAGATTTCAGATTCCCAACACGAATTACAGTCTATTTGTCTGTAATTTTAGCTTTCCTTTCCGAACCAGCCAGGACTGAATCTGTTGTCTGTGTGAGGTTAAGTAGGACATCCTACATGCTGTATCTGGTTTTCAGCCTCCAGTGAGGAACAGAAAAGGACCAAATACTTTGTTTTCCAACACTTCCTACCAACAGGTAGTCTTTGGTTACAATGGCAGAAGTAAGTGATATCCAAGACCTCTGAACAAAAGTTGTCCATTTGCAGAGTAGGCAACAAAACTTGTGCTTCAAATACCAGTGCTACAGTGAGAGCTCTGACTACATGACTTTCTGTAAGTGTGAGTTTAATCTAACACTCAAGGCACAACAAAATCCCAGGGATAGGAATGGAAGCAAGGCACAGCGAAATGAGATAGGGCAGGATTTTAACAATGAAGTTAATTAACCATCAGAATGACTTCATATGAAAAGAGCTGATTTTCCCTCTCTTTGAAGACTTTAAAATCAAACATCACTATCTTTCTGAAAGATCTTCTTTAGCTCAGCCAGAAGTCGTTGATTAAGCTTAACACAGGAATTACTGTGTGTAATTTTGTGTTATGCAGGAGGTCAGGGGAGCCAATGTTTTACAGGCCGTAAAATGTAATTTCAGTATGGTGGTGCCAAAAAGCTTGATGCAACACATTAAATCCAGATGTCTTAGAGCAATGGATGTGATATAAGAGTGAAAACTAATCTCAGTAAAAAATTATTTAACATTGCTCTGGCTTTAAACACAAGATACCTAAGCCACGGGATCTAGCAATTGGCTCTGCTGCCAACTACCTCTGCCAGTGAGGAAACCTTGGGCCTTGAACCTGACTACTCTCTCACCCACAGTTGACCTGGACAATGCCTCTTCTGTACATTCAGCATGGTTTCTGCAATGCTTACCTGTTAAATTGTGTTTTCCAGTGCAATTAGGTACTACAAAGAGAGCCTCATGCAGCATTCAGTCACAAGCTGCTAATAGCTGCTGACTTTTCCTTCTGCAAAAATGTACATTAAAGCGAAGAAGATATTATCAGGCTTGTGCTGAGATATAGAAGTCCTCTGTATGGGTGCAGGAAGAAAGAAATGGGAGGAAGAATAAGAGAGGTGATAAAGAACTAACACAAACTCTTCAAAATCAGGGCTTTTGAAAGGAAAAAAATTTCCTGGGTCAGTCTTCGGAAGGCAAACTTTCCATCTGAACATTTGTCCCTTTTTTTACCACTGAAAAATAATCTCCTGACAGGACACACCTTATGATATTATTTGTTTGACTCTAGACTTTGTCCCTAGATTACTTGAAATCTATAGTTGTTGCAGATTGTCTGCCTTATGCTTTTTTATAAAGAAGAGGTTTTTTTTCAAAAGGCTCGACTCCCCCTGATGTCCATGGGACATTTAGCATTTGACTATAATGCAAGCAAAATTGGACTAATGCTGAGAAGAATCTCTCTCCCATATGCCATAATGAAACCCCCCCTTGTGTTTATGTGCTTTTTAAAGCATGTTAAGTGATTATGATGGGGTAGACACTTTTAATATACAAATCTCTAGAAAATGACAGAACATTTCAGAAACCTCCTGAGTGGGTAGGAATCCTGAACCAGCTGTTATTTCATATTTAATCCCATTCCTTTTCTCCCCAGAACTAGGCAATTCTGATTAGGCTCTACTTTTTAATAAAATAACAAATGCAAATAACAAATGCACATACAGTAGTGTGCTCCATATAAAATTTACATTAAAGATTTTTCTGAGAAAAGCTTTAATGCTGTGTTTGAAGTCATTTTATTTTTACAGAGTGCTGCTCGTTAAAAGTTGTAAATCCATTTCTGCATTGCAGAGGATATGTCTAGCTCTCAGTTAAATGGAAATATATAATCCTCCTCATTCATTTACTTTTCTTCACCTCATGGTGCTCTCTCTGGGCTCAGCCCTGGAAGGTGATGAGTACTCCTCAGATATCTGTCATGAAGACTGAACCACAACGAGACCTTCCTCCATATCTAAGTGGTATTTCACTTTCCTGAATACAAGTCATTCCTTCTCTCCTCCTGCCCACTTTGTACATTCCTGAAAAAAAGCAATAGAGAAAAGGGGCAGACCTATGTTTCCAGTCGTCCCACCTCCATCCACACAGTGAGCAGTAGAACAGGAGCTGTGGGAGAAGCTGCTTGCTGTGCACGTGGTGCCTTTGTCCTGGGTGAGAAGATGACCACAAGGCAGCCCGAGACTTTAAGGATCTCAGTCTCTTTCACAGCATTTTCTCTCCCAGCCACTGTGCCAGCAGGTATGCCTAAAATGAGTCGGAAGTCTAGTATTTCAAAGACATTTTAGCAGCTGGCTTTGGTGCCCAGCTACTTCAAAAACCAAAAACTGTGCCTGAAAATTAGTAGTAACTGCAACCTCCCATTATTTGTGAATTTCTACTGCAAAAATAGAGAAATAATTAAAAAAGAGCAAAATCACAAGGGGAATGTGACTCATTCTTTATTTGTCGAGCCACTGGAGATACTGAAGGTCTCCTGTAGTCACATATTTCAGATTCATAGAGGTTTTGCCCGTTCTAAACATTGCCAGGCTTTGGGAACAGTGCTGAGGTTTTGGGAAGGAGAACACACTGCACCATTACCCACAGCTGGAGCCACGACCCTTAAAGGAGTCTTCTCTGTGCTTCTGAAAGGATCAATTTCTCTCCCAGTTGTATTTTGTCTAAAGTACAGACAGGGTAAGGTGGCTTTTACCTGAGACTTTTGGGTTAATGTGACAGATGCCAGAAGTCTAATTAGGCTCTTGTGTGAACTCCAAAAAAACAAAACCCCTTTACAAGATGCCCTTCTTGCTCAATGGAACCAAGCAACTGTTTTCCTCTGTCAGGTCTTTTTTTAAATGTAAATTAATTCAAGGTTATCACTCCCCTTCAGCATCCCCCACTTCACTGGAATTCCTCTTAATTTACTTTGATGAAATGTACAATATTAGTCTTAATTAGAAGCCTTGGGGAAAGACCTGTGTAGGCTGACTCAGACACCTTGCACTTTTGTTGGAGTCTCTCCTCTTCGTAATTTGGGATGCAGGAATTTGTCTTTCAGCAAATGATAGCCCTGATATTTTCCAGCTTTATTGATCAGTCAAGTAGTCAATGATTTCACAGAGATTTCTTGATAGAGACTGACTTACACTTAACTAGCTCCTTAAATCAGCACTTGTCAGAGGGAGGAAAAGCAGTCCAAGTTAATTGGTTCATATGATCAACCTATCTTATACACACATTGTGTTTCAAGCAGTAAAAATTAATAGTTAGCTAAAAGTTCAACAGAACTGGCCATTAAGTGAAATAATGAAACTAGCCCCAGAATCTTCTTTTTTCTCTCTCTTCAGGTATTTTGCATGAAAAGAGGAAGGACGGGTCTGCTTAACAGGCTGCCTTTGCTGTTGATCAGCACAGGCATGTGACTTCCTACTTGGCAGCAGCTACAAAGCTGTTGGTTTCTTTCCAGAAACCCAAGTAGAAAACTGTTTTGCATTCAATTTGATGGAGTGAAACATCACAGTTTTCCATGATATTTGGAGAACACAAAGCCAAATTTGGAGGGTTTTTTGCTTTATTTTATATACATGTATATGTGTACATATACATATTCATGTCTATATATGTATAATTTCAAAAGACGTGGAAAGAGACAAAGTTTGTATGTGAGTGGCACAAATGTTAGTTATGCAACTGAATGATCCTCTAGTTTTTGAGAAAATTAAAACCCCACAGTTGTTCATCCCACCATTGCTCTTCAGTGAGCTAAAAAATATAACAGGCTCCTCTCCCCGACTTCAGTAAACTAAAGAATGTTTAAATTGATACTTCTACACTTCTCCCTCTATAGTGAACACTTGCACAGCCATGAATATCAAACTCCAGATGTTTGAGATCTTGGCAGTCATGCCCTGCTCCTGAACCTTTGCCATCAGCGGTAGCAAATGGCTGTTACTGAGAGCAGTTGTTGACCTAAACGTTTTCTGACAGCAGCTTCACCCTGCTGCTATGATTGGCATTTCCCAGAAAGCTGATGTGTCTGATGGACTGTATCAGTTTCGGTACTTCATGTTTCAGATTCAGTAGCTGGTAAAACGAGTTCAGTCCTCACTGTGCATAATTCAGTAAATGCTGCATCAGCTTTAGCATGCTCTGCATTTAATTTATTAGGACAAGTTATATATTTTATATGCACAGATTGATTGTTATCTTACAAGGTGATGTGTTTCAATCAGCAGATGATATATGTCATTTGCTATATTACACTGTTTCAGATGTTGATATACGGTTCAAAGGGAGATGTACTCCATTTAGCAACATATTCTAATGCCTTTCAATGTACTTTTTATTCAGTAACATATCCATCTTTTTCCTTCTATTCTGGTTTGTCAGGTGGGTATTTTTGTTTTCAGTTATTGATTCTTTTTTTTCCTTAAATGTGTGATTTATGGATGTTCCTTTTAATTTAGACTGTACTTAAATCTTTTCTCCTAACCTCAAACTATCTTGCTTATTTATATAACAGAAATGCTTGTGCATGTAAACTATTACTACATGTAAATCTCTATGGAGAAAGGAAAATTAGTAAATTCATAGAGACATGGACTAAGCATTACAAAATGCTTGTAACAGTGGGACTCTCATTGTAGGTGGGATCTTAGGAAGTTGTTCAAATATCACTGAATTCATAACATGCTTCATATGCTCACTACTTTTCTTGCTGTGATTTATGACTTTCTAATTTTTTTTATGTGAATATAAGTAGAAAAACATTTGTGCTCAGTTTTGTGGACTCAAGTAACTCCATATGTGCTTACAAAGAGCTCACAGTCCTGAGATTCACATTTAGGAAATGTCTTGATTTCCATTTGTGCTGGAGCAAGATTTTCTGCATTTCCAAGCTGACAACAGTTCTACTACTCACAAAAAAATGCTGTTAGACAAAATCATTTTTTTTCCCCTTGTAAAAAATGGGACATGTTCCTCAAAATGTGCTGGTATGAAGTTGGTAGTAGGCAATGGATAAATATTTCCTCCAAAGAAAGATGAAGCATCAGATTAAGCTGCAGCTTCACGTAACATACTGCAGCTAGAGGTTTAAATGAGATTCAGGCAACTTCAGTTCTGCCCTTTGTCATTTTGGAGCAGATGCTCTGAGATAAAGACATTTTACTTGAATCATGAGGTTTATCAACCTAACTATACTCCAGGACTTTAACTCTGCACAGCACTTCACAGACAATATTTAGTCTTTAAAAGAACTTCCTTAAAAACCAAGCATGTCAGCATTCCAAACAATCATTAAAGACCACATGACATTCTCAAGAGAGGCAGAGATTTAGTCCAGAAATAAGAACAAAGTTTTGTCTCACCTTTGTGTGCTTCAATTCCGCATTCCAATCCTTCAAATAACGGTTGCAATACAGAATATTCTCTAATGTTTTTGCTGTGAATGATTTTGCTAGCACATTCAGGGCACTTAAACTACGTTTTTGCTCTGAACTGCTCTCTGGAGAAGGCTTTCTCACCCCAGTAAGTATAAAGAGAGCCAAAGTATACAAATCTCCTAACTTAGGTACCTACACTGTAAATACCCTCTGAGGGACTGTTGCTACAGAATACAGCATTAAGACATGTAGCGATACCTAGAAGAATTACTAAAGTATTGTCACAGGCAGGCAGCTACATATCATTTTTCTGTCACTGAGCACCTTTACAGCATTACAAATATGCTAAGTGCTCAAACTATGTGCAAAGAAAATCCATTTTAAACCAAGCCGGGTAAAGTATAAATAGTAAAATGTTTGGCTTGTTTTTTCCTTTTCTTATTTTCCTGACACAGAAAATAATCATTTGCGAGGCTGTAAAATGTTGGAACAATAAGAGCAATTTTATAAAATGTTTTAACGGTTTGAAAAATGTTCTGCTTGGAGGATGAGAAGTATATATGAGAAGTGTGTGTGTATATATATATGGGGTTGGATTTTTTTTTTTTTTCACACCACTTTTCTGACTCACAAAATGCTTTAGTTCATTGAATTTCTTAAAAGAAAATTGTGTGTCGGTGTTTCTGATCCAGTGATTGGCTGAACTTATCTCTTGAGAACTGTGGGAGAGAAGAAATTCTTATGCTTTGTTTTTGCAATGCCACCTCTGGAGGTAGATCCAGAATATTAATATCAAGGGATCCACCTAAAGCTTATTGAAATCAATAGGAAGACTGACCGTGGTGATAATGATACATGCTACTAGCCACAATTTTGGAAAATTCTTAAGCAACAGCTTTCTAACTGCAATGGGATTTGAGTAAATGTTTAAGTGCTTTGCTGCACTGAGATCACATCCTGGAGCTGGGGTTTATATACCTGTATTTATCAAACATGGTGTGTATGTATGCTTGCAGGTGTGCGTACATGTGCCCAAATGAGCAATACATGTAGAGCTGCTATGCCTTTATTGCCCAGAACAGATATCCGAAAATCCATCAGACAGGTGAGCTAATAGAGAACTACAAAACCACACTGGTTTCTCCAGCTGCATCCTCCTTTCTTTCTGAGGGAGACAGTTATGTTGTTACATTTGCCAGGCTGTCACTGACTATTTCTCTAGCGTGGGGAGATCCTGACACCAGCCATCAATATATCACTTCTAAGTTACGTTGTGCTGAACACTCACATACGATTTTTCAAGCTATACAGTTCTGTGCTCTGCATAAGATCCTTTAGATGAGAGTAGGGTCTGAAGCAGATTTACATCATGAGGTGAACTGAATTAGAAGAATCAACTTATTTTTATGCCTAACTTGCTAATTTTAAAGCTTGCTTGGTTTGCTTCAGATCCCTAAGTTTCATGGAGACATGAACTGATCTGCTCCCTTGTTATCCAAATGGGATATCCAAAAATCCCGTCATCCATAAGAATTAATTTGTGCTCAAAACTTTTTGCCATTCCATAGAGGCATGTAAGCCATAAAGTAAGGACTTCAAATATAAGGGAGAAATCATGCCAGAAGGTTTTGGCAATGAAAGAATTCTGTTAAATTTTGAATGACAAAAGGTTGCCCGTGCCTGTAGGTCTGAGGCCGACACATGTCACTCTCAAGCAAAATGAACAAAAAGCTTGAGAAGCTGGATCTAAAGATTGCTTTAGATCTTTTTCATGTGAGTTTGTTACGTTGTTTTGGAACCACAGAACCTTCGACAGTGATAATAGGGATAAAAATTTTATGTTACTATGGAGAGTGTTTGGAGGTAGTGTTACTTCTGAGTTTATTTTGTGCTGCAGTAGTGTACTGTATTCTTAGTGGGTTTTGTTTTGGGTTTTTTTTGTAGCTGCTCTATGCTAAATTACTGCAGTATAAAAGTTTCCTAGCTCACTTCTCTCCAGTTCCTCCCCATCTTTCAAAAAATACTACTTCAATATCAAGCTGAAGATAACTTACTGAAGAGTCCTATGTCTACTTCTCAATCATTTTGCACAAAACAGCTTTTGTTTTATGGTTCAGAGTAAGTGAATCCTTACTTGCTGGAACATAATTGTTTCCAGTGGTTGTGGCACCATGTTAATCCTGAATTATTTTTCTGAAATATTAGCTGTGCAAGAAACTACACTTAAGTAAAATAGTATTTGCCCGGAAATTATGTGAAATGTAAGAGGATAGGCATTTATTTTAGAGATGGATAGGAATGATAGACAGACCCAAACAGTTATCTGATGTCTGTCCAGATGGTACACTTTAGTGATTTGAGCTTAGAAATGTATGAAAAAAAAATGTGATTTCTAATCTTGGTCTGACACCACTTCCCTCTGTGGCCTAAGGCAAATTACTTAACTTCTCCATGCCTTAGTTCACCATTTGCCTCTAACTTTGAGTCTGTAACAGCAGCTGTCTTTGCTTTCTTTCGTAATTAGGCAAGCAATCTCTTGCTTGAGGCCTGGCATTAAAAGCTACCCCCCTGTTTAAAGAATAGAGGAAAGTTTTGACATCAGTCACACTCATTTTTCCTGGCTTCCAATACTTTCTAAAGGTTTCTTTTGACATATCTTGCACATGATAATGCAATCAAGATATTTAGGTTCCTGTAGATGAATAGCTGAGCAGTACACACTTACTGGTGTGTTACATCTGCCACTCCTCCAGCCCCAAGTGGATTGAGGAAACACAGGTGAGGATTTCAGGCACATCATCAAGACCTTCAGGTACATCGTCATGACCTTGCTATCTATGATACTAACCATTGGACACTACGGTTGTATCTATATAACTGAATAAAACAGATCAGGAACCATTTTCTGCTGCCAAGACCTAGAATATGCCTCACACTCATACAATACACATATTTTGGCCCTCAGATAGAGTGGTTATATCCAAACTGCCTATGGGGATTGGTTCCTTTCATATACTGTCCCTTCTGCTGCTGGGAGAGGGAGAGGGTTGATTGGCATAGACAAAATCACATGAGGGAGAAATCTGTAGGTTGCATGAGGCCATTCCCAAGCCGTAGACTTGCTTTATTTGCCTGGATGGATATCGACATATCCCAGGGAAGTATCCTGACTGCTATGTGAGTAGCAAGTTTAAGAAATAAAGCCTTTTAAATGTTATTGTTATAGTACATTCTGTATAGATAACTGAGACAATTGCAGTTCTGATAAAAGCAATAATACCAAAGAGGCTACTCTTTAGCAGTGAATCTCACAATGTTCAGGTAATACAGTGTCATCATCTCCACTTTACAAATGGGAAACCATGACCAAAAAAGAAGTCATCCAGCACATCTATAAGCCGGACAGGACTTCAGACTCCAAGACCAGTTGGATGTTCTGTGCTGTAGGAAACAGAATTTCCCAAAACCAAACTGTGGTTAGATTTTATTTAGACACTATTGTGTAGTAAACTCTGCAACATTTTTACGTGATTAACTCTGATTAAAATAGTTTTAGAATGAACTTGCAAGTCCCAGGATGACTAGTGACTAGTCTCAGTTACTCAGGAATCTTTTCCCAGACCTAAGTTTCCTCAGATATTCACACTGTTCCTCTAATTGGGAAGTGTATTTCTTCTTTTTGAGATATGAGAGCAGTGCCTCATATCTTGGCAGTGCTTTGTTCAATGGCATTTTCTATCTAATAAATGTTTGAGTAGTATTTATTCCTGACCATATCAACTTACAAAGTTGTCGTCAACTAGCATATCCAACACTATCCTTCTTCTCTCTGGTCATTTCCAACTGAATAATGCATTTATCGAAGAATTTTTGTTATTGGTACCCAGACGCATGCACTTGCCTTCTATACTATTGAATTTCATCCCATTTCTATTACTCCAGTTTTCAGACGCATCCAGTTGCTCCTTGCAGATGCTCAGAACCTTTCTGTATCATCAGCAAGCTTTATTAATGCACTGTCACTTTCTATGCCAGGATTGCTAGTGAAAGTATTAAGTAGTATTACTCCCAAGGCTCCTCTGTCAGCCTTCCTTCAGGTTAAAAACTTCCAGTCTCAGCAGTACATGTTGTAGTCTGTTGGCTAACTGGTCCGTGGACAACCCCACAGTTCTCTGTCCTCTTCACGGTTTAACATTTTCCTGGTTTATACTTCAGCTTCAACTTTTATATGGTTTTGCTAAAGTTCATGCACCTTTGCTGAGGAAATCACTGTGGTTTGTTTTTTTTAATAAATGAAAAACAATTAGGTTACTCCAGCAAAATCTACCTTTGGCAACCCAAATTGTGCTTTACTTTGTATCCATCTTTCTGAATATTTTTAATTTTTCTTTTCCTTTGAGATTTCTTTCAAAGCTTTTATACTGTTCAGGTAGGACTAACAAGTCTGTCGTGAGTTGGATCATTTTCCTTTTTACTTTCTGAAAATAATCCCTACAGCTTCAACTACCTGTGCCTTAGAGATTTAGTGCTACTGGCTCTGCAACTTCTTGTTGTTTTGTAATTCAGGCACATCAGGTCACCCTGAATTCTCTTAAACCCTCTGAGTTTTTCTTCTTAATAATTTCTATTTCCATACCTTGGTGTGTATTAGTCATCCCGCCTTTGCTACTGTGTTCTGCATTGCTGTTCTTATCAGCCACTTCATTACTAGTAAATAAAGCAGGACCTTGGCACAAGCTCAAAGACTGACAAATCACTGTCCATGCCATTTAATTGTAGAGACACAATTGACCGTTTTTGACCCATGCAAACTAGTACTGACAGACTATGCCCATGCCCAGCTCAGGGACAGATCCAAGTAAGAAATCTTGATGTGACCATCTTGCTTTGGGAGCTGTAGAGAGTTTAATCGTATCAATACTAACATCTGCTCCACTTGCAAGATTTTAGATCTATTTTATTCATTAGCATAGCTGTATCCATTGAAACCAAGGCACAGTATTCATTTAGATTAGTTCATTATCTTCCCTCCCTCCACTGCTAATTCTTTGCAGTGAAAAAAAAAAAAAAAAAGCAGAGAGAGGTACTCAGTAACTCACTAAGTTCACTACAGTCCTCAGAACAGGATGAAATGAAACAGGACTAGAAAAGCAGACAGTGGATTTCTAGATGCCTTTACAGATTTCTTTGTCAGGCTTCTGACTTGTAAGCACCTCCCTGCTTGAGTCTTTTTTTATTCTCCCTATGTTGTGATTTAATCTGTTTTCTTTTCTCTTTTGGACAATAGGTTATTTAACTTCTCCCTACCCTTTCCCCTCCCCATTCTGTTGTCTCTGTTGTCTTTTTATAGATTTGTTTGGCTGATTTGGGTTTGCATGATTTCTCACTCTAATAACCTCTTCCTGCAATGGTGACAGGGAAGGTGCCATGGGGGGTGGAAAATTCCTTCTTCTTTGTTATTGTCTCCTGTATGATCTGACAGGCTGGGAGAGGAACACAAAAGTGGGAGGGATGGAAATGGGAGGCACTGAAGCTGCCAGAATGTCCCTCTTTTAACATTTCTGCCAGGTTTTGTAGAAATGACAGGTTCTTCCATGCTTTTGTTCAAGCCTTTCAAGGGGAGAGGGTGGGTCTGAGTGACAGTAGCATGAAGAGGTGGCCAGAGAGAGAAAATAGTTGTAGATTTGATGTGACGATTTGGGTTTGCAAAGGCTTCACCTGGGTGAGCTTTTCGCACGACCCAAACTAGCTGTGGTTTGGCTGTAGTTGCCATTTAAGTCAGAATGGCTTGTTCTAGGGGAGTAGGGTGAGAGGAGGACTCATATGGCTGTTCTGGTTTATGGTCTGTTTAATCTCAGCAAGGGGGAAAAGGCTCCAAGGGAAGACAAAAAAGGAATGAAAATAAGACTAATGTTAGGTCTTCTGTGGCTACGAAGATTCTGAGCTATTACAACATCAAATAACACAGCCAAGTCCTGTCACTGTTTTCTCTCTTTATTTTATGCCAAGCGCAGAGCAGCTAGAGACTAATGACCTGTTCAGCTACTTTATAGCAGCTTTGTTTCACCTTCACACACACAAAAAACCCACAACAGAGCATTGATTTCCTCCATTTTACCACAGACCTTTGATAATTTACTGTCTCAGAGCTCCTCTCTCTCCATCCACCTGCTCCTGTGTCACTTGCTTTAATATTCCAGTTTCTTACCCCACTGTTAAAACTTTTCCCGTCATCCTCATGGTGTTGCTTTTAAGATGTTTTTGCCATAGTTTTTCATCACATTTTTTTCCTTGGAAGATGCCAAAAAATATTATGGCTCAGGAGAGCTGCCCGCTTGCCAAACTGGCTACCATGCCTTTTTTTCCAGGGGATTGAGATTATACACTTCTCCCAGTTAGAAGATTTGTTTTCAAAATTACATTAAACCCCAGTGTTCCTAGCAAGAATCAACTTACATCAACTTTAGGATTGAAAAAATGGCCCATGTGGGAACAAGGTTGCTTAAGATGAAGACTTTATGCTGGATTTATAACACCAAAAGTGGTTTTTTCCTATGTTACCATCTCACATCTGTTCGCACAGCTCAGCTCTGAGGGACAATGTCATTTTCACTACATTCCTCTCTTCTTTTCTTTTTGTTTTGTAGTAGGTAATTATTCAGGATTCCGGTTTATTACAGCACAGACCAAGCAGTAGTCAGTAAGACTGTCAGGACTGGTTCTGGTTGGACCCCTGAGAATCACTTCTGCCTCTCTCTATGGTTGCTCTTCTCTGATATTTAGTGGCTCTTCACAACCACGTTTCTAATTTATTTTCAGGGATTCTCTCTGCAGGTTCCTCCTTCATAACTCGGATTTGGCTTATTTCCTGGCACTGTCCTTCAGGGTCTGGAGAGGGAGGGCTAATGGCTCAAGTAGTTTGTGGGAGTAAGGAGAAATCACCCTCCCAAAACCTAAGAGTACCACTCTGCATCCCAGCTGCACTCCATAGGCATCAAAGCTGGCAGTAACAGGGTTCAATGTGCCCTTTTATCAGTGGTTTTGCATGCATCTGAAAGACCTGCTTTGCCTTCTGCTGCAAGTGGAAAGAAACCAGGAAAAACTACGCTTTTTTTTTTTGCAAAACAACCTTTCACTGCAGTGCTTAAAGACTGGGTTTGTAAGAACAAAATATGGATCTCTTTGAGATCTCACAGACTTAATTAGAAATACTCTAAATATAACTTTATTTTTTGCCAGACATTTTAATAAGTATATTTGGGTGGCTCACTCCATTTTTGAATCCAGAATTCCCTAATGCTTTGAAGTCCTTTCTATGAAACTGCAGACCATCCCAATTATAGGCATTTCTGTAATACATTGTTTGTTAAATACAGCTCTAATCCTGCCTGTGACTTAATTTGATGTTAGACTCCTCAGTACTAAAACCTCATGTTGGTGGGAATAGTAATTCAGTATTTGAGTGTAGTTTGCCATCCCACAATATCCCACAGTCTTGCACAACCCCAAGATGCCCTTCCCCTGCATTGAACAGTGAGTTCTGTGCCCTGAGGCAGTAAACCCCACTGGTCTGCAAGGAGATCCAGAAGCTACGCCCATTGACTCATGATGGATGTCATCTCCAGACCATGGGAGTGATGTTCTCTGGGGACATCCCTGGGAGGAGCCAGGGCAAGTAGTCCTTTCTCTGAATGGACTACTGGCATTCCCCTGCCTGCACTGGTGCCTCTGGACTAATTTGTGTTTGTGGGGATGAGCCTTCAATCACATAACCTAGTAATCCATGACCCAACATGTCGTTTTGTCTTTTACACTTCTCCATAATCATGAATCATGCCAGATTATTATAATATGGAGCCTATGATCCAGTACCTCTAAGTACTACATCATCAGCTACAAAAAAAACCTCATTTAAATGTGAAAGATGCAGTGGATATATTTTGTAATTCTCATACTATCTCACACTGATAGCCTTGAAGATTTTCTACAATGTCTCATCCTTTGCTGCAGTCCCTGTAAATTCATTCCACGTTGTTTCTGAGACTGGATAATTGTTTCTTATATTTACATTACTACATTTTCTAAGTTTCTTCAATCCGTACACTGTCTGAATCAAACCTAGGCTAAACATGTTTTTAAACCCAATATTGCCATTTTATTCCTGTAACTATAACAGACTTGATCAGTTCCAATTAAAGAGAAACTTCAGATCATGTAATCCTTTACTCAGAATTAGGTTCATGCAATGAATTCTCAATTATACTTGTCTCTCCTTTATGTATTTACATTTTCCATTCATTTTTTTTCCAAGTGATCTATGTTTAGTTTATAATTTATAAGCATTTCATTATTTTTTAATGAAAAAAAATCATTCTTGGCTTCAGTATTTTTCAGAAAACCTCATGCAGAACTCTTCCATGTTGCTGTCTGCTCTGTCCCCTGGAAGAAGGCCTGGTGTGCACAAGAACTTGTCTATTTTTCTGACTGTCTAACTTGGCCCACTGGAAGATACTACCAGTCCCTGTAAACCTTGTGACTCTCTGCTCTCCTGATCAGCAAGTCATGAGATGTTCTTTTTGTTCCTGCTACTCTGGTCTGAAAACTCTTGCAAAATTGTATTTATTTCTAAATGCTGGATGTTGTGTCGGTCTATACATGTTCCCATTTCTCAAGCACCTTTGTTTCTTTAACATTTTCTTGCTGTTTACTCTACAGTATCTCTTCCAAATTCCTCACTTTGCCGTGATCTCTTGCTTCCCAGTTTCCTCTCCTGCTGGTCAGTCTGTCGAGAGTAGCTGCAACTTGTTTTCCTTTTAATATTTTCAGTCTACCTTGAGTGTTTCTGCAGCTTAGTGCATCCTCACAGCGTTTTCCTTGACTGTAAATCTACGTCTTCCAGCTGTCCTTCCTCACAGCTCTGGGACTTTGACGCTCATCACTATCCGACCTCTTTTAATGCAGTCTGACAAAGTACTATAGTTGCACATCTGACTCATTACTTTAAGATTAATCAATAAAAACTTCAAAAGGAGTTTCCTCTCTTTTCAATTTCCAATGAAATCTCTCTCTTTCCAAAGTTTCATTTTTCTTGGGAAGGCAATACTCACCAAATTTGTGACGCTTACCCGTGTTTTGGCTTATTTATGTACTACTAAAGACAACAAAGATAGGGAGAGGTACTGTAAGCTCTAGGTCAATGCTGTGGATTTAGTTCAGTAACAACTAAATATCTCTGACAGCAAAGTCTTAGCAAGTGATATTGTTAAAAAAAGGACCATTGTGAGCTCTTTCAAAACTCATTTGAAAGTAATCAAATATAATGGCATTTTGGGAAAGTAGACCCCTCTGTATTCCTGCTTTCCAAAGCTGGGACAGAGAAAACTGCAATATTTGACCAGATTCTGATTGGAAGAGCACTGACTTTCTAGAGTAACTTTTTTGATACCAGTGCAGCTGGAATAAAA